>NC_136789.1:15640813-15885813 GCF_951216825.1 Electrona antarctica
ATCAGCCAGTGCTTCAAATCCAACCTACAAGCCTACGGACACCATGTGCATCACCCCTGCTCATGAAGCACCTGCTGAGGACCACCATGCCTTCCAAACCATTGATCCAAATTGTACTGTTGCCTTACCAAAATAGTCACGGCCTAAAATGTAGTGCACGTGCTTCTTTTGACAGCACTAATTAACTCTAATTAAGGCCATACGTCATACAGTTGGAGGCCATCGATATTGTCCTTTTCTTTTTGCTGAGGTTTGCGTGATCTGCGCAAAAGGACAGTTAACCCATTTTGTGCGGGAACCCCTTTTGGTGTTTTAAACATTGTTATAATTTAGCTATTGAAAAATAGCAGATCTACAAGCTCATAGCGCGCTACGAGCTTGTAGGTCTGCTATTTTTGAAAAATCGTGAAAATATTTATTTCAGAAAACTGGAGGATTTAGAAGGATTTTTTAAAATTTTGAGGTCAGGCCTAAATGGGTCAAATGATAAGGGACAATATCGGTGGCACCCAACTAGATAACACAGCAAGCAAAACCAGTGCATACTGCTGACAAAAAGATCTCAAGGTCTTTCTCTCACACATACATTTGACCTCTATCTATGTTTAATTTACTGTAGATCTCATTACTTCAGGGGCAGAACATGTGCACTGTAATGAAGACAGGAGATGAGGATAGTGCTGATTAATATCTCACTTTGATTACAGTATGTATTATGCATGTATAGAGTGTAGTTTTTTTTGCTCATTTGATGCAATGCAATTTATTAAAATGTACTTCTGGGGAGTTATACATGTGATTGTTTTCATGGAGGAACTATTGTAAAGCATAGATCATGGCTTTAGCAATCTCAAGGCCCTGGAATACATTTATTTTGTGCCAGTACACATCACAGACATAACACCTGGGTTATTGTCTTGGTCCAACAGGTCATAATTAAGTCTGTTTGTGTGCGTGCGTGCGTGCGTGCGTGCGTGCGTGCGTGCGTGCGTGCAGTTTTCTGCCCAGTAAACACACATCACTTCATCAGCACTGTAAATAGAATTCAGTATCATTTGAAAGTATTCTATTTTCTACCGTTATGAAAGAGTATATAAGGGCACCACTTGACCTTTCTTTGTCACATTCAAAAGCAAAGTCTATTAGGCTGCTTTGTTTTCACTTCCCTTAATGCAAGTCTGAAGAAAACAAGTGGTGATGGTGGCCAATGTTCATGTCATTTCACAGCCCTCTCTGTACCTTTAGAAACACTGATCACTCATGCCATTTCATTCAAGACCTTTGGCAACATGAGTTTCGGGTCAATGCCATTAACATCCTAAACAAACATATCAACACTACCAGTCTTGTCAAACTAATCTGCTGCTCTGTAGACTCAAATGATGAATTCTGACCAGTACAATCAATGGCTGAGTTTCTCTAAGAATTATTCTTACACCTTCTTAAGAAGACGTTTCTACGCATGCGCAGTTGCCCTCTAGGCCGCACATGAAGCCTGTGAACATAGACATTCCGTGCATAGATGTGCCACGCAATGGTAGGCCTCAGGCCTGGTATAGGCCTCAGGCCTCAGGCTTGAGGCCTGGTATGGTAGGCCTCAGGTCTGAAATTTAATTTAATAATATTTGGACTGCTGGACAGCTGACAGTATATATATATATATATATATATATATATATATATATATATATTAAGGCTGTCAAAGTTAACGCGTTAATCGTGCGTTAACGCAAAGTCCGCGTTAACGGCGTTAATTTAATTAACGCGCGATTAACGCACGGTGAAGTTTGACAGAACGGTTGAGAGACGCATCTGAAATTCACATGCATGCATGCAGCCAGAGATTCCAATAGCCCCGCCTCTCTCTCATTCCCCCCTCTCCGTCAGACAGCCTGTGCAGCCGGGGTGCGGAGTGTACTAGTGTGGCTGGGTCAGCTAGGCTGAATGCCTCCGTTGGGCTCGTTATTAATTAATTTGCTCCGCGATGTGTTAGACTAGAAGCTCTTTGAAGTGGGCATTGGGCAAAAGCAAAACTCTGGCAGTTTTGGTTGACAAACATAGCAGTTAGTTGTGAAAGCTTGGTGCTACACAGACCATGCTAATGATTGCTAAAGCTAATGTTAACAGCCTGACTGTGCGTGCGTGCAGCGTGCTTGCAGGGGAGAGAGAGGGGCAGGGGGGGGGGCTCTCGTCTGGGAGTGTGTGTGTGTGTGTGTGTGTGTGTGTGTGTGTGTGTGTGTGTGTGTGTGTGTGTGTGTGTGTGTGTGTGTGTTGAGTTGATGATTTTGTTTCCCTCTTCCATGGCATTTGCAATAAAGCAAGCATTCTCCCATGTTGATAAGAGTATTTAAAACTTAAAAAGCAGTGGTTCTGAACAAGTGGTCCCTGAGGGGGTTCCAGGTGGCCCCCAGCTAAATGATGGAGAGTTGGTAACCAAATTAACCCTTATAGATCTTTAACTCTTGAGAGTGTAAAATGAAACCAAGTGGGTAAATTTGTTTAATTTTACACTCTCAAGAGTTGAATATATTGTTAAACATCTACTTAAGTTAATTTACAAGAAGTCTACACAATTAGAGAACTTAGAAAACATGTTATTTTGATCAACATTGGCCTGTTATCTCTCCTAATGGTACCAACATACAGTTCTTTAGTCATCAAATGGTGGTCCGTGGCTCAAATGCAGAATAAATAATGGACCTTGATAAGAAAAATCTTGAAAACCACTGATTTAAGGTATATTTAGAACGGATAAAAAATATGCGATTAATTTGCGATTAATCAGCGATTAACTATGGGCAACCATGCGATTAATCGCGATTAAATATTTTTATCGACTGACAGGCCTAATATATATATATGTGACCAGATTTGACCGAGGGGCTGCCATTGGATTTTTTTGAATTTCCGTTTTTTCATGTCATGTGAAAGCAGGGAATCATAGCTTCAAATTGACATATTGGTTGTTCAGTTTGACCCACCAGGTTTGGAGATATGGCTTATAGAAAAATGTCTTGCAGGAGTAGTGGAAAAAAGACCAAGCAGAGAAAATGGACTTCTAAGCTTTAGTTCAGTGATCTGTGACTTTAGGGGGCGCTGTTTTCCCTTCATTTCTCCATTAGTCAACCAGCAGTGTTGCCATGTCTGCTTATTATAATTAGTTGGCCTTGTTTCTAAAGAAAAATAATGCATAGGCCTACTGTACCAATTTTATAATAATTTATAACCTGTTAATAAAAATGTATTTGACAAAAATAAAGTGTAGTTGATTATTTGGGCTTGTTTTTAAAGTGTAGTTGATTATGGAGAGTTGGTAACCAAGTGTACCCTTATTAGATCTTTAACTATCAAGTGTAAAAAGAAACCTTAAAAAGGTCCATTTTGTTTCATTTTACACTCTCAAGATATACATAATTGTTAAACATCTGCATTACTTAATTTACAATAAGTCTACACAATTAGAGAATGTTGTTATCTTGATCGTTTGCCTGTTATCTCTCCTTTTTAAAATAGGCTACTGTGTTTATTTGGCCTTTTGTAGTATGAAAAAGGGAAAATAACAGTGGCAGATAAATTAGGCCTATGTAAATGTTCCAGATGAGTACAAAAGAGCTATATGAATGCAATAAATAAAAAAATAAAAAAACAGTAACCAACAGACAACAGGACAGTTTGCTCTCAAACCCTCCCAGCACAAATTTTGCCCTCTTGGCTCTTCTCTTAATTCCTCTGTTTCATTAGCCTGTTATTATTATTATTTGTCTGCAGACCCCCATCTGAAAATAATTTATGCCAGACACAAGATTTGTGTTGTTTGTATGCATGTAGATCCGCTATTTTCGCTTATTTTGGGCTTGTTTTCATATACCGGGTTGCTTATTTCTCTCGCAGAAACTGGCAACCCCACAATGATAGCCGTTAGCTACATTTAGCTAATATATTGATATCAATCCTGTAAGCTAAAACAAGTACATTATCGCGCTATATTACATATCGATGCGATCTGCGTTATTATGACCTTAATTTTCATGGCAGGTACATTCCAAAGCAACTAATAATAACCACGTTATGGTGACATAATGTTACAATGTTTACAATACATTCATTCGAGTCTTCTTCTTCTGCTATTGGAAATAGGAAGCCATTTCCGCATTTTCCATTGTTGTGGTCAACAGTGCCCCCAGCTGGAACATTAGCATGAATTAGCTTTAGGCGGACCAAAATAAACACGGCGGATTTTAGCGGAATTTGCATACTATAGCAGGGAAGCCGTATGTCTAGTTAGCATTGGTTAACCCAATGGTTATAACATTAGACATAGTGACATGTTTAAGCATTTATTTCATATTTATATGTCGATATCAGCTCTGACATTTATTACAGACCTGCTCTAACATGACATGAAGAATAATATAGCTTCAGATTATTTTAGACAGAAAAATAAAAAAGGACAAAGAAAATAGTCTTTCAGCTGTCCTCAACAATTGCCACCCCCGCGATGGCAGGCTCTATATCGCGTGTGGTCACATATATATATGTGTGTGATTTGGCTCTGGGCCGAGCCTCGGGCTCAGTGATTTTCCGTGATTTTTGTCTTTTTTCTTTCTCTTTTTCTCCTTTTTTCTAAGAATGTTATTATAATAGAAATAGCAATTCTGTTATTTGTGTTATGTGTAGGCTATAGTCTACAAGTATGTATTTATTATGAAGAGGGCTGCTGCTCTCGGCGATTCAGGACAGGAGGAAGACGGAGGAGTCAGGCGAGTGGAGGCGGGGGGCTTGGCGCAGCGCGCTGGCATTTCAGACTCGGAGCAGCAGCATTCTGACCAGAGAGAAGTGAACGGTGGGGTGGTTGTTTATGGCGCACCAAATGAGCTTCAGTTCATATGCTAAATGTTTTATAAAAATCAATCGGATCGGATTATCACACGATAGCTGGTTTTCGTCATGTTGCAGACAGTTGCACTGAGCTATCTCGTTAAACCCAGCTGGCTGTGATGAATAACTAATCATATAATCAACCATATAGTCACCAACCGATCCATATAAATGATATAATTCTGTAGTGTAGATGACCACGCAATGTAGTCCACTGCAGGCTACAGGCTTTGATTTCCAAAATGATTAGTATTAGTCCCTCTTGGACATATAGTCCTGGAACATCTGGACACTGCGGGGACCTATGCCAGGATTCTGTTTGTGGACTTTAGCTTGGCGTTCAACACCATCTTGCCTCCCATACTGGAGAGTGGGCTCTCTGTGCTGCAGGTGCCTGACTACACCTGCAGGTGGATCACAGGCTTCCTGTCCAACAGGACTCAACGGGTGAAGATCGGGAAGTCCATCTCTGAGCTGAGGACCATCAGCACCGGCTCCCCTCAGGGCTGTGTCCTGTCTCCCCGGGGCGACTGTGGCTCAGGAGGTAGAGCAGGTCGTCCAATGATCCATGGGTCGGCGGTTCGAATCCCGGCTCCTCCTGTCTACATGTCGAAGTGTCCTTGGGCAAGACACTGAACCCCAAATTGCTCCCGGTGTGCTGGTTGGTACCTTGCATGGCTTCTGCTGCAATCGGTGTATGAATGTGTGTGTGAATGGGTGAATGTAATGCACAATCTATGTAAAGCGCCTTGGATAAAGGCGCTATATAAATGCACCATTTACCTTCTGTTTTCCCTCTACCAACTGCTGCACCTCCAGCCACCAGTCGGTCAAACTCCTAAAGTTCGCAGACGATACCACCCTGGTAGGGCTCATTTCCAGGGGGGATGAGTCTGCCTAGGAGCGAGATCGACTTGCTGCTGACCTGGTGCACCCAGAACAACTTAGAGCTAAATGCTCTCAAGACGGTGGAGCTCATCGTGGACTTCAGGGGGAACCCGGCCCCTCCCCCTCCCATCATATTGAGAGGCACTCCAGTCACCACAGTGGAGTCATGCCGCTTCCAGTCTCTCGGGACCTGAAGTGGGTGCCCCAACATCGACACCCTCACAAAGAAGAGTTTTTTCTGAGACAGCTGAGAAAATTCCACCTCTCAAGGACCATGCTGGTTAATTTCTATACCGCCATCATAGAGTCCATCATCACCCTCGCCATCACCGTTTGGTTCCCCCAAGGACAAGGCCAAGCTGCAGCGGGTGATACGATCAGCAGAGAGCGTGATTGGCTGCCCTTTGCCCCCCCTTGAGGCCCTGTTTAGAAGTAGGGCTTTGAGGAGGTGCAGGAAGATCATGGCTGACCCTAAAGACTGCGAAAGCCAGACACTCAAACAGCTTTTTCCCCACATCTACCCGGCTCGTCAATGCTGCTGGTGTCCCAGTCCCTCCCCTTCTATCCTCCCTCCACCCCCACTCGGAGTGATATGGACTTAACTTGTGCTCTGAACTGACCTGAACACTTGAACTCTCTGGACTTTAAATGTATTCATTATGTTGTTTATGCACTGTCTTGTCCTGGTTTGTCCTAATGGTGTCCCACCAAACAAAATTTCTAACATGTTTACATGTCATGGCAATAAAGGCTTCTAGAAGTGTTTCTTGTGTCCTAAACATCGATCATTAAAATAAGATCTGGTTGCAAAAGGGTGAAGTGGCCCTTTGAGCACTGGAAACAATTCAGTGAAATCTAAAAGCCCAACACCACCTGTGGAAATGTATTCTTTGAGACACACATATTTCGGGGCGTGGTCGAATCCGCCGTTCCTTCATGGGGTGAAAACAATACAGCTTAGTATTTTTTTTTGTCATAGCGCAATATATGCTGAAATATTGTAGTGCAGGTGATTGCAACCATAGATATATATAAACTCTAGATAGCTCACCCGCGCTGTTGGCCAATGGAGAGCGACATCGTTACGTGGCGGCCATCTTACCTCGGGACACATAACATTGGGTCTATGGGGCATGTACTCTTAAATGACCATAACTTGCTCAATTTTCAACCGATTTTCAAACGGTTTGGTTTGTTATAAACGTCAGACGTCCGCATACTTATACTTATATGCTTTTATACGTCGTTCATATAAAAAACTAAATTAAGCAGATAAGCGTCCTGAATCATAGCCACGTTGACAACGTTTGTAATAAACCAACCCGTTTGTAAATCCGTCAAGATTTGAGCGAGTTATGACTGTTTCTGTTTGAGCTGCCATTGAACATACTGTACTGTATCCCCGATGTAAGATGGCTGCCGGGTGAACGACGTCAGAAACTCCGCCTTGAGCCATCTAGTGTTTATATATATCTATGATTGCAACAACCACCAATGCAGTGAGAATTTTAAATGGGGCCGCCAAATATTCTAAAGGTTCTGCGATTCTGCCAATAATGATCCCTAATTCGCTCATACTAGGACATGCCGTACTGTATATGTAGTCAGTAGAATACAAATTTGAGTCAACTTCACTAATTACAACGGTTAATAAGTCTTTATAAGAGTTCTACAGGTTGTTGCACCCGGCCTAGAGCAACTGTCTTCTTATGAAGCTATGAGAATGACTATATTTCTTCCTTCTCCATTTGCTTCCCCGTGACAGTTTCATAGCCCTCATGAACATCATATAACATCTGGTATATTTATGCATCATCCGCAGGCAATTCCATTAAGACCTGTGGCTGATGAGACTCTTTCATGTCTTACTTTATTTTCGAAGATCCACAAATTGCTCTGGAACTGTAATGGGAGAGATATCCGAGGAGAAGATTATTGTCTTTCTTATCTACATTCCAACTGCATTCCAATATTGAACTCATCATTACCAGAGAGTAATTTTAAGTAAAGTAAAGTGGCGATTCAGCCACCAGTTCAGTCTAGGCCGCACCACCGAGACTTCATTGTACAGAGCACTGAAACTAAACGTCTGAATAAATATACGACAATGGAATTAAATACATATTGTAGATCACCTTGTGTTGTGAGGCGTTGTGAGCTTGTAGATCTGCTATTTTTTGCAGAATGGGTACATGTGGTGAAGATAGTCTCTTTCTGGAATTCTTCTGTTTAAACAGTATGTGCACATACTGCTGTACCAGTTATCTGAAGGCCTATCACCACCAGAGAAATGAACTGGTCTAAAGGGCTGTCACCTACACATTTATGCAGACTTTCCATTCCTTGGTGGAGTGTTAAAAGGCACTTTAAGCAGGCCCACTGAAGTGTAAATGGATACAAATGAATGTACAACCTCAACTCATGCTTGCTGGAATGTGAATTAATATTCCATTGGAGAAGCCATTTTCCATTACAGAGAGGGATTTCTTCTATAACTGGTAGTCATCTAAAGTTAATAAATCTACTGCCTCAGTCAACACCAACACTCAAATAATGAAAATTTAACTTTTTGGTGAAAGACCACTAAATTCACTTACAGAGGAAGGCTTCCATTCGTTATAACATTGTTATAATACAGTTGCACAGCTTTGGCTTTACATTGAAATAAAACAAGGTGATTCAACCTAATTCAAGGTGTCTGAGTCTGGTTTATCAAGCTGCTGAGTTTATGTGACCTTTGTCAGTTTGTACATTCATTTAAGTTATTCTGTGCAAAATCACATGTTTGTGCCACATCGCACATGAGCAGAACAATGTTAGTCATCTGAAAGTGTTTAGTCGTGTCGACTAAATATCAAAATCCTTAGTCTTAGTCAACAAACTAACACTGGTTACTTTGGAGCCGGGCAGATTTAGCTGGGTGGTCCGAGTGGATCAATCGATTGTGTTTCAATGGAACCAACGTACAGTAGTATACTTTCAGTTCTTATTTATTGGTATCACTATGAAAAGATTTTAGTAATAATTGAATAAAAAAAAAAGCATATTTTCTTTTCATATTACTTTTATATTTCATTAAAATCTTAGTGTTTTGCAATACCTTCCCGGCCCACAGGGTGGGAGTCACTGCTCTAAAAGCTCGTATTTATATTATGACTTCTTTGTTATTATCTGGACTTTTCAATTTTGGTGCGACTGATGTAAACATTCCAATTGTACGTTTTAATTCACCTTTAGCAAAGCTCTACCACTTAGACACTCCCACTTGGACATTTTCCATCCGGGCTCATTCATTCCAATGTAAATATCATGGATTTTACACATTAAATACTGGTTCATTTTTGGAACTAGACCTTCAAAGATCTCTTCCAAATCCATCAACAAGGCCTGCCATATGCACTGGAAAAATATGTGTGTGACATTTCTTTTTTTTTTTAAATGTTTTATCATAATAGGAAAACTATTGGTGGAGAGGTTTGTCTAACCTGTGATTGGACCATATAGTTTGGGGAGGGGCTTAGCTATAGGTCAATTGGCGGAAGACTGATTGTGTGTGTGTGTGTGTGTGTGTGTGTGTGTGTGTGTGTGTGTGTGTGTGTGTGTGTGTGTGTGTGTGTGTGTGTGTGTGTGTGTGTGTTAATTCCTATCTCAGGAGTCTACTGTTTGCGCCAAGACCTGCAGGATTTGCTTGTTGGCCCAGTGTCTAATTAGTGACTGTAATCTAGGCTCACGGCGGGGCCTCCACTCCAAGGGCACACAGGTCCCCCATTGCTTGTGCCCACCTGCCTGGCCGTCTGTCTTCCCCCTTGCACACAGATGGTCTTGAGCAGTTCATGCACTTCATTATTGGTTCTTCAGCCCTTTCCCCGGAGCACCTGATTAAACTCGTTGCATCAATCCATCAAGAAGATAAATGGTGCTGGTCTGGAACAAAGGCTTGCACACTACGTACACTACCCTTCACACCCAATAACCTTTGTCTTTAACCCTTTTTTGGTGTGTTTGTTATTCACCCAACGTTTGTGGGTCTGGTGGACCCAATGTTATTCAGGCTTTTAAAACAATACAATTATAAGAATGTATGTCTGCTGGACTATTTCTCAGTTAGAAATAGGCTATGGATAATATTTATTATGAATTTAATTTTCCTCACAATGGCTGCAGAAGCTAGGGTCCTTAATTGGCACATGATGCCCCCTATGGATTAGAGGTTATCAATGCTTTGCCCAGAAATTCCTCCAGAAAGTGTCATTTCCTTTGGAGGCGTCCCTATATGCTTCAGTCTGCGTTCAACACCATCCACATTGTATGCAGCAGAGACATCCCAGGTGGTGGAGGATATCAGCAGTGGCCAGTGTGTAAGGTTGTCCTTTTGCAGCTGTAGATAAGTCAGCAGCTTGTCCAGATTGTCCACCCCTCCTTTTGTGGCATTGTAATCCATTATGATGGCTGCCTTTTGATGCTGCTGGCCACATATTCTTCCATCCCTATGCAGTGTACCTTTGCTATACGTGCGTGCATGCGTGCGTGCGTGCGTGCGTGCGTGCGTGCGTTCGTGCGTGCGTGCGTGCGTGCGTGCGTGCGTGCAAGCATGGGTGCATGCATGCTGTCCACAAAGAGGCTGGGAGGCCATTTCTAAATAAACAAGAGTCCTTAAGCAGTGTGCAGTTTCCACATCAAACAGCAGGTGTCATTCAAGCTCTTGATAGCAAATAAAAAATGTAAGACACAATTCTCGTTCTCAATTTTAGTGCCACCCTACACACGCACACAGGCATGGTTGATCAGTATATGTCCACATAGAGCACATGCTATAAAGAGAGATAAGAGGAGACACAAGGGGGGATCGGCCCTGAACCAGACCACCTCCTCAGTCAAGAAGAATCTGAAAAAGGATTTTGATTCTATTAAAATACTATTAATAATACAATTCATAACACCACAGGGGCGCTGCCAAGGGTGGGCCGTGGCCACCCAAAAAAAAATATATATACATTAATAATTTTCATAATATCTTTCTTTCTTTCATTAAAATAATGTTTTGTTGTTTTTTTAAGTGATCGGACAAAACCCGATCGTACGTGATCGGACACCGCGTGCACAGCACATGCACAGCCTGCACCCACTCCTGGCCAGGCCCATCCTAGACTGCCATTCTGGCTTCGCCACTGCGATACCACAACACAACAAGTGCATTGGATTTTGCTGTAGTGATAATATTACAGTACAGTGGGAAATTTGCAATCAAGGTCAGTCTATTATGCAATATAAGGAACTGTTGGTTGGCTGGTTAAGCCTGCGAGTCCCTCCCATATTTTACATTGCTTAGGTAAAAACATTCGCCTGAGCAAGATGAATTAGTATGCAGCAGACAAGGATAGAAAAAAAGGTCACAACATGTTGTAATGCAACATAGGGGGAGCATTTATAGATTGGCAATTATAACTATTTTGTGTGACACTGTTGTACAACACTGTATAAAATAGGGCATAAGTGATCATCGATTCAGTCAGTGATAACAAAATATATTAAAAGTCTATTCTATAACAGGCGTAAATCACTGGGTGACATTTTGTGTGCAAGCTCCATCATTCCGTTTTCAGATTCGATGATATATATAAAAATAAAACAAATTAAGGAAAAACAAGGAATTAAATCTAGTGTGCCAGACGACCTCAGCAATGACAAGCAAGTAATTGGAGGCATGCTGCTGATGAGACCAATGGGTTGACTACACTACACATTAAAGTAAAGAGCATCAAGCATGGGTGGCTATTTGGAAAGCAGCAGCATTTGCAAATTGCGATGTTACACAGATAAGGAGATTTCAACGCTGGTTAATTTCAATCAGTGTTTTCAAAACCTCCCATATGCATTATTGAATTCCCGGTCTCAAACGAACTGCCATTGAGGGGTGGGGTGCTATTGATTCAGTTGATAAGAGGTGTCAAGTGGGCAGTGAACTGTTTTGTCACTATTTGATTACACACCGAGAAAAAACCTAGTGATGGCCAAAGCTTTCAAACAGAAAAATAAATGCTAATTACACATTACAGGGTTTGCGACTGAGAAAATCGTTGAAGATGTTGGGGAGTCATGGTTTACTATTAAGTCGGATGGAAACAAGGACCCTACGGGCATTGAGAATGTCTCTCTGGTTGTTTATGTGCAAGAGATCTTGTCAATGTTGACCGCAAACAATTGTGGTGCCCTGACACTCACTAACTTGTTGCTTGAAGAGCTGTGAAATGTTGGTCTCGACATATAACAAAATAAACACACTAAGTCAATGTTATGACAGGGCCAGGGTCAGAGAAGGAGACATGCAGAAATTTGCTCAAAATAAATTAATCAGAGATGTTAGAATATTATTGTTTTAACCACCAATTACATTTGGTGCTTGTGCATGCATTTTCAGCAAAGACATTGGTGTAGAAGGAAAAAAAGGATAGAGCCAAAAAGACCCCTGGGGTACACCGGTCAAGGAATACGTACTGTACAGTATATGTGTACAGTATCTATTTTGCGTCCGAGCATAGACATGGTAACGCCCCGCCTACCTCTGATTGGCCTACCGACACTGCCCGTCTTGACTGTCCACTGAGGTGGATATAGCTGGATAGTCTGATGCGAGGTTACTCCGTGGTGGAAAATAATACAAGTACGGTATGATAACTTTAAGTTTTATTTTTGTAGAAGAGGCAAACTAAGGCAAAATGTGTTTATGCCTTTTGCTTTGATGGAATAATTGATTGAACATGTATGCCGTAAAATGATTTGATTTGGGTGTGTTCTAAATAAAGTGTTTGTGTTGATTATTGTGTAATTTATTTGTACTGTATGTGTAAACTTGAAACATTATTTTACTGTAAAAAGGTCTATTTTCCCTTTTTTAGTATAATAGTATTAGTTTACTATAATTAGATTAATACACGATAATCAACACTAACACTTTATTTAGAACACACCCAAATTAAATCATAGTACAACGTTACACATGTGTTCAATCAATTATTCAATCACAGCAAACGGCATAAACAATATTAGTTTGCCTCTTCTACAAAAAATAAAACGTACAAGTTAGTTACAAGGCTGCATTCTGTCGCACGTGCCAAGCTGTCATTCTCTTGTATTATTTCCCACCACAGTAGACCAATCAGAGGCAGGTGGGGCGTTACCATGTCTAACAATGACAATATCACAACTGAGGGCAGTAGTTTTACCAGGAACCCAAGTTCACATGGTGAAGAATGGAATAATTACTCAAGATCAGTAGCGGGGCACTGTACAGCAGTTCTGACGGTAGCTATCGCGATTGTAATCAGAGCAACAGCTGCAGCCTGTAAAAAGAAGCCCAAACTGTGTGTTGGTTTATAAACAGCGGGGCACTGACACTGTACAGTTGTAGTTGTGATTTGTGCATGTACCTGGCTGTCGGGACTCGAGACTGGGAAGGCCCACTGCACAATCTCTGACTTCCATCACGTTATTAGCCTACAGCCTGGGACCGCGGCTACACTCCTAGAGGAGAGCTGTTGGGAGGGAGGCGGGGCACATGTGTGCTATGCATATGGTATGGACTGGTGTGTGGCTGTGTGTGCAGCAGCCACCACCATGCCCCGCCAAACTTTGTTCAACTCAACTGTCATTGCATCTCTGTATGTGTTTAAAGTTTTATTTTACAGACGACGTTGTCTGCGTCGCGCAAGTAACGCCCCTGCTCAAGATCTCTGAGTCTAGTCTAGTCACCCCAGAGAAGACCTTGAACATGGTGCTTTTTTCCTAGACTGGCACTGGAAATGTTCCCAGAGTGCCCTTTGTCATAACATACTGTACATAAATGTACAGATATGCTTGAGTCACTGATGTGTATAAATAGTTTACCATACGTTACATGTAACTAACAACGAAATACCTGTACATGCAGATGCAATCGACACCATGGATTTCCATTTGTATACCCATTTTCAGATATAATATAAGTTAAAAAGAAAGGTACTTTGAGATGAGATGTACAGTAGTTACACTGCAGATTTATAAAGTTGCCTGGCCCCAGCCCCTAAGTCGCTATTCACAGCCATTCAAAACATTTTATGATTCAGGAGTTACAGGGGACTGGTATTGTTGTTTGTATTCTCAGTTGGAATTCCAAAAAGGTCAATCAGTGTCCTTTGATTGCGGCAGTGCAAACAGTGCAAGATAGATAGTTTAAAAACAGCAAAGACTACCTGGAATAATAATGTGAAAATGGAAATTCAGGCTTAGCGTCAGGCTATTCAAAATCCATTGAAAGAGTACGGTACATTATTCTCTGATTGTTACACCAAATTCTGTGACTGACCGGTGATTGGTTACGGGAAGAACTAATCACTGAGGATACCGTTTTATGAAAATGCTGCAAAAACGGCTGCAACATGAGCATTTCAGACTGAACTAGAAAAAGTGCCCTTCTGGGCACAGGTCTCCACCAGGAGGATAGGAGTGTGTGTGATGTTTGGCAAAATGTTTAGGAGTGATATAAACATGTTTGTTTGTTTGTTTTTTGCAACAATTTTCTTCATTTTGTTGAGGAAATGCAGAGCCAGATCACTCATAGCATCTCTGAGGATAGAATTCTGGATGAGCAGGACATGTGCAGCATTTTATACAAAACGGGCCACTCCTGAAAACTTTGGAAGGCAATCTTAGCCAATCAGTGTAGAATCTGAGAAAGCAAACAGACTTGTCTTGATCACATGACTACAGAGATCATGTATACCGATTTGCATGAGATTTGGATGAAATCTGTGCAACTAATATAAACAATGTGTTTTGCAGAAATCGGCCTCATGGTGGCGCTATAACCGGCAGATGTGGAGGGATGCAGGGAAAATGTTTTTCCATGGCCTCTAGGGAGTGTGCATACAAAGTTGTACACAGATCGATGCAGTTATAGGTAAAAACAGGAATTGCCCTGTTATAGCGCCACCATGAGGCTTTGGAAAACAAATTGTGTCATGTCGTCCTCAGCCTAGTGGAAATGTGCGTGTATAATTTCACGGAAATTCCACACTGTGTTTGTGATTTGTGGCATTTTGTTCGAAACGGACCAATCATGTGAGCTTTGGAAGCAAATCTTAGCCAATCAGGAAGGAAGATGGGAAATGGTGCAGATCCGTGTTGATCACATGACTATGGAGATAGTGTATACCGAATTGTGTGATGTATGGATAAAATGTGTACGAGTAATCTACAGAAATGTGTTTTGCCTAAATCTGCCTCATGGTGGCGCTATAACAGGCCGTTGAGGAATATTTGGGGCAGAGGCATCCAGGGAGTGTGTGTGCAAAGTTTGGCATGGATCGGGCCAACGGTGCCGGAGATTAACTGGTAACAGACGGACGGAAGGAAGGAAGGACGGACGCACACACACACACACACGGACGGAGTGCAAAACATACTCTCTCCCCATGCCTTCGGCCTGGTCTCTCCCCATGCCTTCGGCCTGGTGGAGACAATAATGAAATGAAACAGAAAAGGCTGAGTGCAAACGGATGCCTGGATCAAAGACAGGTCTCAAGAGGGGCGCAACAACGCAAGCGTAAAAAAAAGCTAAACAGTATCCAGGTCTGGTGAGTCACGGGCGTGTGCACGAAACGAGCATGCACGCAACAAATTCACGGGACCGCGCTCATGTAAGTACACTTGCGTTGTCGCACCGCAACTGCTCCCCAGTGCTCTGTGCAAAAACGCAGGTCTCATCGAAAATGAACTATAGGCGCGTTATATCACTTCACGTTTGAAAGGCCCTTAAGGCTACTGACAAAGTCATTTGAAAACCAAATAACAAAAGCCCACAGCAAAGAGAAAAGCAATTGGATCATCTCACGAGAGTAGTGTAGTGTGGTAAATGTGGTTGAGATGGTTGGACATTGGGCTTTAATTATAACAAGCATGTTCTTTGCCAGCTCACAAGTGATAACAGTGCTAAAAAAAAGCCTAACTAACTGTGGAAGAACTGCTTACATCTTCTTAACAAAAGTGAAGTTATATAATGTACATTATACCAAACTGGAAGTAACAGGCCAAGTTTGTCTATTTAAACAAAATTTACATAATGTCCACTCACTTCTTTTTTGACGCTGTGGGAAAAAAACATTGAGTTGGAATGTACGATGATGTAAGCAGGGCCATCGCAAGGTAATCAGGCTCTAAGGGCAAAAAAGTGTGCCCACCCCCATGTGGAATTCACAAGCCATGTGATCAAATGACTGTTGTCAGCTTTTTAAAAACAAGTATGCTGTTAACACCAACATCATCAATGTTACCGACCATACAACGATGGCAAAAAGCAGGTTACAGGCTCTTATATTTATTTTTAGGTTGTTTTTATCGTGGTGTACAGCACTTTGGTCAACCTGTTTTTTTTTTAAACGTGCTTTATAAATAAAAATCACACCCGTGTGAAGTGAGTGGTGCAACTCTGTGTGGGGTGCCCCGGGGGGTCCTCAGAAGTTCCATGACAGAGTTACCGTGTGGAGGTCCCTGTACTGTACTGTGATTGTACTGTACTGTCACACCTGAAATCATCATACAGTATATACAGTTAATGTGTGTCACACCAAAGGGTCGAGACTGTTTTAGCGTTGTCCCTGCGGAGTGATATGTCCTGTTGCACGTTGACGCGCATCAACGCATCATCCCTAGTGATTCAACGCATGGAATTCAATGGCCCAAACCACACCAAAGGGTCAAGACGGTGTTAGCGTTAACTCCTTGCAACCGTTTGGACACAAGGAGTTGCATTGTGACCCTTTGGTGTGGTTAGGGCTTTAGGCTGCGCAACAGTGACACTTGGTGGTGAAAACCAACCAAACGCTATTTTCGTACTCGGACAGACCCACCAGGGACCCAGGGACACACATAGCTGTCTATAGGAGTGGTTGCACCACTCAAAAAGTACTTGACTTGATAGTGTGTGTGTGTGTGTGTGTGTGTGTGTGTGTGTGTGTGTGTGTGTGTGTGTGTGTGTGTGTGTGTGTGTGTGTGTGTGTGTGTGTGTGTGTGTGTGTGTGAGCTTCTGTTCTTCCCAGCTAAGTCCTGCCCTATGCGGGAGCTAACTATCTCCGTAGACAACGCCCTGGTAAAGTCTGTCCCGACAGCCAGGAACCTTGGTGTTGTCCTGGACAGTCAGCTCTCGTTCAAAACACACATCACAGCTGTCACTAGATCCTGTAGGTTTACACTCTACAACATACGACGAATTAGACCGTTCCTCACCCAGGAGTCAGCCCAGCTCCTAATCCAGACAACAGTCTTGTCAAAACTTGACTATTGCAACTCCCTCCTTACTGGCTTACCGGCATGTGCACTTAAGCCCCTCCAACTGATCCAAAATGCCGCAGCACGCTTGGTCTTCAACCAGCCAAAATTCTCACACGTCTCCCCCCTTCTCCGCTCGCTCCATTGGCTCCCGGTCGCTGCCCGCACAGAATACAAAACTCTGATGCTGGCATTCAAAGCAACCAAAGGCATGGCCCCCCCATATCTCACAAGTATGATCGTACCCTACAAACCCTCCCGCTCACTCAGATCAGCCAACGCAGGGAAGCTGGAGGTACCTTCACTAAAAACGCCGGGACAACGCTCCACACGTCCCAAACTCTTCTCCCTTCTGGCTCCAAAACTATGGAATGCACTTCCCATTGCAGTCAGAACTGCAGCCTCACTCCCAATCTTCCGCCGTAGTCTGAAAACCCACCTCTTCAGACTCCACCATGGCCCGTAGCACTTGCCCTAGCCTAGCCCCTTAGATAGCACATTATGTAGACTTAGATAGTATTTTAAACAGACTTATAGCTTGTTATGTAGACAGCTCTAGAATTGCACTTTATGTAGTCATAGCACTTTATAGTACACATGTATAATATATTATATAGTATAGTATGTATAGTTTACATAGATACTCCACTGTTACGTTCTTAGTTTACGCATGATTCATGATAACTACTTTTTATACATGTGATGTATGCCATGCTTTTTGTTATTGCTTAATGTAAGTCGCTCTGGATTAAGAGCGTCTGCTAAATGCCTAAATTGTAAATTGTAAATTGTAAATTGTGTGTGTGTGTGTGTGTGTGTGTGTGTGTGTGTGTGTGTGTGTGTGTGTGTGTGTGTGTGTGTGTGTGTGTGTGTGTGTGTGTGTGTGCGCGCGTGCGTATATGGGCATCTACAGTATGCTACCTCTGCAATATTTTTTTTGCCACTATTTTGCTAATGTAGCCAGCATGATAATGTAGCCAGCATGATATTGCACAAACACTGTTGTATGTGACACTGTACTGATTTCCCCAGAGTGACATTACACAATGTGAAATTGGTTCACAGTCCCCCGAGTAATAAAATAAAATACCAGCCCCCTTGTGAAGCGGGTTCAATCTCGCTCTAGCACTCCTCCTCGCATGTACAGTGTACAGTACACAGACATAAAAACAAAACTTCTCCCAAGTGCGCTCTAAGTGTGCAGGATGGGTCTGAAAATCCCAAAGGTTTGGTTAAGTCTGCAAATATAACAACCCACCAAACACACAACACATGCTATTGGCATTTTCTTATTTATTTTTCTAATAATAGTCGAACGGCAAAAACAAGTACAGTGTATACAAAAATTAACAAGTTATGGACCAGATAAATAATTCGGTATCGAGTCTGGTCTATAGATTAGTGTTTTGTCCTGTAATAATTGCGACCGAAGGTCACAGTTAAGTATGGAATCGTGCATTTCCCGTCAGTGTGTGTGTTGGTTGGTCGGGGTGCGAGAGCATGTGACATCACGTGCTCTCTGGAGAATGTGACATCACGTGACATCATCAGGGATGGAGAACGTGACATCATGTGACATCATCAGGGATGAAGAACGTGACATCACGTGACATCATCAGGGATGGAGCATCACATGACATCATCAGGAATGGAGATCCCTGATGTCATCAATATTAAGCCCATATATGGAGATCCCTGATGTCATCAATATTGGCCAGCAACTCTACATCTGACCTCATACCTCAAACCCTTAGATCTCCATATATGGAGCTGACCTGTTCTGACATTCCATATGTTGATCCTTCCCCTTCCATCCTTCCTCTTCGATGTCTCCCTTTTGTGAGCAAAGAGCATTGTCCAAGCAAACACTGTCTCTGTAATAGTCCTTAGTTCTGAGCCAGATCCAGTATGTCATCTGAAGAATGCACAGAACCTCTGCTGTCTTTGTATATATGCAGTACATTTTCGTTCACTGTCTTAGTGATGTTATTCCTCTTTTGCACATCTCTGACAATTCTATTCCGTTCACGTTCAAATCTGGTTGGAATATACAATTCTAGCTATTGTGTATCACAATAGAAACATGTTTTTTAATCACAATGAGATTCATTGAGATCTGTATGCTCTGGTTGTGCTCTGGAATGCAATGCCTTTCCAAAGGATCATTGGGCCTCATGCGCCAATAAGTTCCTAACTTTTCCTCTTACATTTCTTCCTAAGTGAATTCCTAAGAGAAGTCCAGTCAGATTCATGAAACGTTCTTAAGTAGGCAGAATTGTTCGTAAGCATGTTCTTATGATGATGAATCCAAATCCTTGTAACTTGGGGTGTGCCAGTTCATTCAAGTTATGTGGTGGGTATGGTTTGGGTTGGGTTGTAAACTCTAAACCAGTGGTTCTCAAACATTTTCATGTCAAGGATCCCCAAATTGACATGCATTCTGCAGACCCCCATATGAAAATATTTTCTGCTAGGGAAATGTTATGAAGATTTATCAAAATGTTTCGGAAAATAGCCAATCTACAAGCTCAAAATGGGCAGTAATGGGACACCTTTGTGAGCTTGTAGATTGGCTATTTTCAAAGTATAAAATGGGATTAAAGTGGTAAAATGTTCCATATTTTGCTGTGGACTGCCTGGAACTTCCTCAAGGACCCCTTGAGGTCCTCAGACCAAACTTTGAGCATGATGCAGAGGGCACTGTTTTTCCTTTATGTTTTCAGATTGCATTTAAGAACAAAAAAGGCCCCCTTATGAGTGCTCCACAGTGTGCGTAGATTCTGTTCTTACCTACGAACAAATCACAGCTAAGAAAACATTGAGGGATCCCAAAACCTTCTTAAAAACTTCCTAAGTGGGTCTAAGAACAAATTTCCTCTTAAGAACTTCTTAAGAACGGTTGGCGCATGAGGCCCATTGACCTCTATAATAAGAGGGGGACATCTAGGGTACATGCTTATTGTAGTCAGGGTAGGGTTTTGAACTAAATTAAGTCTAAGAAAGATGTTTCACTGACCCAGTAGCAAAAGAAACTTCAACATCTATGGCATCTCTCTAGGTCGTCCTCAGACGAGCCCTCCATCGTCGTTTCCAGTCATCCCGGTTCTCCATACATCTGGCCAGTTCGTTGGTACTTTGCGCTCCTGCATCGCTCTTGAGTACATCCACATATGTTAGCGTGGGACGTCCTCGTGATCGATGCCCGTGTGTTGGTTCTCAAAGCAACAGTTTGCCGGCTGGCAGTTCTTGATGCCTTTGGCAGTGTCCTGCTAGTCTCATTCTCCTGGCTGCTATTTTCTGGCTCACCCTTGGTAATCCCTCATACAGAGTCTTGTTAGTAACATGTACAGTCTTGCTGATGTTAAGTACTGCACGCAGCATTCTGGTGTAGCACCCGTCAAGGGACTTCTGCAGGGTTGGCTTCAGGGTCCAGCATTCACTGCCGTATAGGAGAACAGACTCCACTGTTGCGTAGAAGAAGCTGAGTTTGATTTGTCAGGGGAGATTGGAGTTCCGTACACTGGTCATGCCATTCAGGGCCCTCCATGCAAGTGCCTTCCTCACTTTCAGATCTTGCTCGGTTGAGTTGACCCATGAGCCCAGGTACTTGAAGTCCTTGACTTCCTTCAGCACAGTGCCTCCTGTTGTTGTGAGAGGTGGATGTTCCGGTGAGATGTTATAGGTGATAACCTCAGTTTTCTTGGCATTTAGCCTAAGGCCAACATTGGCACACTCCAGCTCTACTCTGTTCAGGAGTTCCTGAGCTTGTTCCACGTTGTCGGAGAGCAGGCTGATGTCATCCGCATAGTCCAGGTCTGTCAGGACTACTTTGGGATGTCGTCTCGACCTCCTTGGTGTTAGGGTGAAGCCAAGATCCTGCTCTCGTCCACTGACTTTCCTGAGTGCATAGTCCAGGACTATGATGAAGAGGAAGGGAGCTAGGGTATCCCCCTGCATTACCCCAGCCCGGATATCAAACTCCTCGCTGTTGCCATCTGGGGTCACCACCTTGGCCCTTGTTCCTGCATACATGGTCTCTATTGCCCGGAGCAAGTTGGGAGGGACACCGTAGGCCTTAAGGATCTTCACCATTGGGCCTCTGTGAATCGAGTCAAATGCCTTTTTGAAGTCGATGAAGCAGAGAACAGCAGTCAAGTTATCCTTCTTCACCTCCTCAATCATTCTCCTCAGTGCCAAGATCTGTGCTACGGTAGTTCTCCCCTCTCTGAAGCCATTTTGGTTCTCCCTCAGGAGAGGGTCGATGGCATGCTGTATCCTGTTTAGGATCATTCTGTTGTAAACCTTTGCACTGATACAAGTTAGGCTGATGCCTCGGTAGTTGTCTGGCTTTGAGAGGTCCCCTGCTTTAGGCACTGGAATGATGTTAGACAGAGACCATATTTCAGGCTGTTTGTTGTTCATTAGTGCCAGGTTGCAAATCTCCAGGGTGAGGTCATCAAGGTCACAGTTCTTTAGGACCTCTGGGGGTATGCCATCTGGCCCAGCACTCTTGCCCTCCCTCACTGTGGATTTCGCCTTGGAAAGCTCACTGGTCGTGAAGGGACCATCTTTGATGGCATGGCACATTTCTAAAGGCTTGTAAGTGGACTCTATTGCTCTACCCTGAATGTCCTTTCATGTACTAGCTCAGACAATAAATACTTAGTTCAGAAGGAACTGCATTCTGGAACAGAATACACTAGTATGTCTGTCTATATGACATGCCCTGATGCACAAAAATAAAATGTAATCCGTAAATTAAGATCATTATCTGTTGTCCCTCATCTTCTGTAATTAATGTACAAAAGCATTATTCAACCTGTTCTGTTGTACTGCAGGTTTCTACACTATACAACAAAACCAGATCATTGGACTTTCTACACCCACATTCTATGATGAACAATAAGGCCATTGCACGGTTAGCACTTTCAATATCAAATGACACTGATCATCCCCTGTATCGCTTTTTCAACCTCATGCCATCTGGACAAAGATACAGAACCTTGAATGGAAAAAGGTCCTCTTTAGTAGGAGTTAAACAAACTGCCTTGCCGATAGGGTGGTTCTTTGCAGTGGGGACCTCATGTTTATGTATTGTCTTGGTGATGTGCTTTTCTGTGCTGTGTTATTTTGTTGTGAGTGTTTTGAACAGACCTGTGAAGACCAATATCCCTTTGGGGACAATATTATAAATTATTATTTCAATATTATTAAAAACTAGAAAAAGTGCCCCTCGGGGCACAGGTCTCCAACAAGCCAGGTCAGGTTGTGGCCTCCTGGTGGCGCTATAATAGGCCAATGTGAAAAGGGTGCCATTTCTTCATACGCCTTTGATGGCAATTGGATGATTTGAGGCATTTTGTTCCAAAAAAGTGTTTTGCAAAAATCAACCTGTTGGTGGGGCTATAACAGGCCAATGTGAAAAGGGTGGGATATATTCCTCAGCCTAGTAAGAAAATGTGTGAAAGATTTCACGTAAATTGCACGCTGCGTTCATGATTTGAGGCTTTTGTTCAAAACGGGGCAATGTTGCAAAGTGTGAAAGCCAATTATAGCCAATTAGGATGGAATATGAAATATCGGACAGATCCGACTTGAGCACATGACCATAGAGATACTGTGTAAACGATTTGTGAGATTTTTGGACAGAATCTGGAGGAGTAATATAAAAAAATGTTTTTTACAAAAGTCGGCCTCCTGGTGGCGCTATAAAAGGCAGATGCGGAAAATGCAGGTCAAAGGTTTGTCCTTGGCTTCTAGGGAGTGTGCATGCAACGTTTCACGCAGATCGGTGCAGTTTTAGGTAAAAGATGTGAAAAGCTGCCTCATGGTGGCGCTATAACAGGCCATTCCGGAAAATGTGGGGCAGAGGTTCATCGTTGGCATCCAGGGAGTGTGTGTGCAAAGTTTGGCATCGGCACACGGACGGAGTGCAAAACATACTCTCTCCCCATGCCTTCGGCCTGGTGGAGACAATGATGCAATTAAAGGAAGGGATGGCGGCACCATTTAAACAATGTTTCTTCCTATATTGTAAGTAATATTGTATAATAACAATTATGTAAGGGGACAACAAAAGATTATTTGAATGTGCCTAAATAGTCCACAGCGGTATCAAGACAAACCATGTCATACTGTATATGCTACAATATGGGCCACACCTACCAGCACTACTTTACATTAAACCACATGCACTAGTTTATTGAGATCAAGTTCCTGCATAAAACAACAACAAAGTTACCAGATATTACCATTATGTTCTTTCATGTGACTGGTGACTGCTGACAAGTCTGGCAATGACGGCCTGCCAAGCATGGTGCATTGCTGTCACAGTTTCACATTAGAGACTTCATTTGGGTTTGATGATACAAATCCCTAGCCGCCTTACTCAGCAGGTTTTTACAAACATGGCAGATAAAAGCTTTTCCAACCAGCATGTCTGCGTGACTACTCATGAAGCTTCCTCGCATCAAACTTTCAAGGGGTGAACATGATAAGAAATGCAATCCCTCCTCAAAGTATGTACATGACAGTGGTGGAAGTACAGTAGTACTCAGATTTAAAAAATAAGTAAAAGTAACAATACAACAATGTACTGTAGAAATACAGGCCTGTATTCAAAACCGTACTTGAGTATAAGTGCAAAAGTATTGGCATCAAAATTCTTAGTATCAAAGTATCAAAGTAAAAGTACTATTTATTTTAATGTAAACAGATTTTTTGAAAACATCAGATCTACAAGCTCACAATGGGTATGGGTAGCGATGTGACACGTTGCGAGCTTGTTGATCTGATATTTTTAATAGCCAAAGGATAAAATAGGGCTTAATTCATCTGCTAAATGTATGATTTGTAATAATCCTAAATCTGCAAAGTAACTGTTAGCTAAAAGCTGCATAATTGTAGTACAATAGTTGCCTGTGAGATGGAGCGGAGCAATACAAATTACAAATTATTGAAAAATAGATAGATAGATAGATAGATAGATTAAATTAAAGTAAAATTACTTCAAAATTGTACTCAAGTAGTTGAGTAAATGTAGTTACAGTTCTTTTCCACCTTTCCACCTCTTAAGGTTCCACCTTCAAAGTATGTACTTGTCTGACTTCTAGATACAATTCAAACTACCGTAAGAAAGCTTTGGCCCTGTGCCAAAAGTGTTTTGGACCTCAACCAAATGGAAGTGCTCTGCTGTGTGGAGTCAAACATGATTAATGAATCATCTTCCTGACATGTGTGACAGTGCAGATGACAGTTTATGTCTCCCTTATGATATGCCAGTCACATAAAAGCATGCTGTTCCCTAGACAAGGGCATTTGAAATCAAGCCCCCAGGATGTAGCTAATGTTAGTGGTGGAAAGAAGTACTCAGATTATTTTTTACTTCAAGTAAAAGTAGCAATACCACAATGGGAAAATACTCTTTAACAATTAAGTTAAAAAATAAAATAAAAATTGCCTGCCGGCGGATCGACAGTGTGATATTAGTCTGGCTTATTAGCCAGGCTAGAGGTTTGAGGCCACGTTGTTTTGAAAATGCTCATTTTTTTAAGCTTCAATGATGTAAATCTACTTCAAGGACATGGATATTCATGTCACAGGACGTAGACATCCTGCAGTTTAGTGAAGAAGAAAAAATAAATCCAAGGGACATCCCCAGTCCCCAGTGGTGCATGGCATGTCACTGTTTTCAATGCCTCAGCATTATGAGAACAAAGGTCAGCAAAGGAGATGCTGAGCCATGGATGTCCTGCAATGTGCTGTTTGTATGGACATCAGCAGTGACATCACTGCTCCCTCCTCTAGTGTACAAGTGTGTAGATTGGCTACTTGCTGTGCATCACAAGAGTGTGTAGCTATGTATAAATCATTCTTCACATTCTGACAGAAATGATAATGCTACAAAATTCTCAACTAGATTACATTCATGGCTTCACAGCTGTAATGTTGTGCATCGGTCACGGCCACACAGCCAACTCAAGGTACGGCCACGGAGCCGACTTGGGGACCCAACACAAGGACAACACAAGAGACGGTCACGGCCACACAGCCAACTCAAGGTACGGCCACGGAGCCGACTTGGGGACCCAACGCAGCTCCTCCAAGGAAAACAAACAAATGAACGGAGCTGAACGTGAATCCCCCCCACCGCCCACCCCTTTTTTTCCCTCACTGTATATGTTTCTTTTCCCCTTTTACCTCCTTTATGATGAATTCCTGTTCTGTCCTTTGTCTATATAGAAGTGTCTATTTGTACGTCTCTAAATGTTTTTGATGAATTGAACATGGTGGACCCTATTGGAAGCAAGTGTAATGCTTAATTGGGTCGTCCACTCACAGTTAACAGCCTTTGTATTGAGTTTGTGCTTGAAATGTACTGTAATTCTGCAAACTGTTAATACATTTTTCAATCAATCAATCAATCAGTCTCTGCTGATCACCATGTCACGCCATGACAATGCGAAACGAAACCACCATGCACAGCATGTTGTAGTCTAAACAAACGGCCCGTTCACATGCATTGGGCTCAATTTCCCAGAAGCCCTAGCAGCCCAGCGTTTGCATATCACCAAGGACAGTCTAAGAAGGACGAGACGCGAAGACCGTAAGGGCGACGCCATGTTGCTCACATGGTGCTCCATGGAAGGAAAGAAACATGCGCAGTTGAGACCAGGAAGTTGGACATGACAAATCATAGATATGGCACAAATGGCCCAGCAGATGGCGTGATGCCACTGACAGGAGATATGCTTGTACATATCATGTCACGTCATTGCATTTTACCATTTATATTAACGTTTTAACAGCAAATGGATAAGTAAGTCCCAGCATGGATCATCACACAGACAGTAATGTTGGTCGGACGTGACATATGTACAAGCATCTCTCCTTTCATTGGCATCACGCCATCTGCTGGGCCATTTGCGCCATATCTATGATTTGTCATGTCCAACTTCCTGGTCTCAACTGCGCATGTTTATTTCCTTCCATGGAGCACCATGTGAGCAACATGGCGTCGCCCTTACGGTCTTCGCGTCTCGTCCTTCTTAGACGAGACGCGGGTCATTTACGGCAGTTTTTAGCCCAAGGAGTGTTTTTTGTGCAAAACTAATGCTTGGAATAGATTCAGAATCATGAAAACCCCCTATTTTGACACGTTACATGCTACTGAAAGCACAATTAATTTGAGGTAATTTTGCCTTATTGTGCCTTCTTCCCTGAAGAAGACCTCCTAGGTCGAAACGTTGGATTCTTGTCAATAAATATACAGCATCGTGGCTACTTGTGTGCGGCCTTTTTCTCTTTTTTTCTCTTTTTTGAGTGGTGCAAACCACTCCAACAACTGGCTTTGTTAGTACCCGTGTGTGTGTGTTTGTGTACCTGTACCTCAAAAGAATGAGCATGGTTACTATGGTCACTGACATTACGTCAGACCACAGCTGATCAGGCTATATAAGATCTTGCACCACTCAGTTCACACGGGTGTGATTTTTACTTATTTACTGCCTTAGGCCAGCACCTCACCAACACTGGTGTGCGCCCTTTCCTGTTTTGCCTTATTGTGCCTTAACAGGTTTTTCTCTTATAAGTTTTATCCCACGATTTTGTAACCCATTTTTCACCCCTGTGTCAATTATCTAATGTGATCCTGGGCTCTACACACCCTCCTCCAACCTAGTCCTCATATATGGGGGACATGGGGAGGGCAACGGACTTGAACTCATGCTTCCTTCATGCCTGAGTGTCCAAGTTGCTCCTTTACACCTGACAGGGGGGAGTTTCCCTGGTTGGACGTAGCATGTGGAAGGAACACGTTATTCCAACCAGTTCCTTTCCCCTCCATCAGGGTTAGGGTTAGGGTTTCGCCAACCCTGCCTCGGGTATGGGCACTGATGACGCGGAGGAGGAAACACGGCGCCAGCACCCACAGCGCCCCGAGCGGGAATCGAACCCAGGACCTTCTAGCTGTAAGGCGACAGCACTACCAACTGTGCCACCGTGCCCCTCCTTAACAGGTTTTTGATGGTGGCCATATGGATTGGGGGCTGACATGAATTTTCCCCTCATTTTTGCGAGGTACATGGGGGATCAATTTGTTTAATAACCCTCCTAGATGACAAATCCATTGAGAAACAAACCTTTGCTCTCCGCGGTCACGGAACTGCCGCAAACGACACAACTAATGTGGAAGCCTCATTCCACTGTTCTTATTGATTGTATTGCTTCGTCTTAGTGTCCCCCCCATTGTATTACCCCCCATGTAAAGCACATTTTGAGTATTCATATAGTAGTCGTTCTCAACATCTGGGTGTGTGTGTGTGGGGGGGGGGGGGAGACAGATGACAGTGAAGTGACAATTTAAGGACTTTTAAGACTTACCTCAAAAATACCTCAAAGGCTCTAAAAGAAAAAGACCAATCTGGTCAAACATTGGCCAGATTGTTAAATAATATAAGAAAGAGGCAAGAATTGTGAAAATAGCCGATCTACAAGTTCACAACGAGCTTGTAGATCGGCTATTTTCACAATATTTATCTGTATTTATCCGATATTAATCTTCTATTGCTTGTCTGGGTGGGGGGTCCCCATTTCAAATATGATTACTTTGGGGGGTCACAGCCTGAAAAGGTTGAGAACCACTGATATAGCCTACCACCTTGATATAAAATAAAAATGTTGTAACTTGTATTGCATAACCTTATGCAACTATTCATTTATTCACTCATATACCAAAATCCAATGGGGGGAAAAAATCACACCTGTGTGAAGTGAGGGGCGCTCACTTCGCATTATCTAACGTTTGGATAGTTGGTGTCGAGGTGACGTATGTTTGCTCAGTAGTTGCTGATGTCTGCTCAGGAGGTTTGAGTGTTTGCTCAGACCGAATTTTTTTTAGAGGGAACATTGCCTATGACATATTATTCATAATGAGTATTTTGCCATATTGATGCCAGACTTTTAAGTAAGAGCAAAATGGTGGCTGTGCTCTGCAAATAATTTATTTCAAAAGACTATTAGCTGTTATTAGCTAAATTGCTTGGCAAATGTGTAATACCTGATTTCAAGAAGAGAATAAAAAATAATCCACGTAAGACCAAATGACCAATTATATAGACTGCAGTTTTTATTCTTTAGCTTGCCGCAAGCTGCTAGAAATTATGACTGTCATTTGTTACAACACTGTCAAATCATCTCTACAACAGTAATTTCAGCAAATGGACTGACGATGCCTCTGCAAATGGCTGGGACTTCTAGCTCTTATAGCCATTATAAAAGATAGATCACGTAATAACGGGGGTAAATGATGCGTTGATACAAGCCAACACTGTCCTCCATTTTCACTCCCATTTTACAGTCCATCACATCCCCAACATTTTAGAAATGAGACCACACAAGTATGTCCTACCACATGCAAACATCACTAGTCTCTTTGACCAAGCGAACCTAGTAGGTCATCCCTTCTGACTTTGCCCAATGGAAGATATGTTTCTCTTGAACCACTACTGTGACCTCACCATCGCCTAGGAGAAGTCTGAGCCATACCAAGGCAGTGACACACTGTGAGGACGCTGCGCTGCCTGAGCGGCTAAAGGCTAAACATAACACCAAATTGCATGTGACAACTAAAAAGAGAAAACAGGAAGAGCTGACGGGCGAAAATAGGAATTGTGCCGTTTCCTCCTCCCTGAGCATCACGTTGCATAATATATTATGCAGTATCATATCCTAGGAATGCAAGCCCAAACAGTTTCACAAGTACAAATATGTGTGATCTCAAGGACTTCTCAATGCGAATTTGCGATAACATAATCTGCTGTAACAACAATATTCAGCGGGGTCAACATATTTTAATCCAATTTCTAAAATGTTTGCACCTTCACATACATTTCACTTTGCACATGGATTATACTTGTCTGCTGTGAAACCCTCAATGATCTTGTTGGTGTGGAAAGTATGGGAACAAGCATGTTTCACATTCAGCTCAGGGTCTGTCCGTCTGCAAAAGATGGGAGCTGTCTCCATGATGTAAAGGGTGGCTCGACCAAATTGTTGTTTCATCAATAATAAATGGTAGACAGACGGCTGATGGTCACAGAGCAGCTCTGATGTATGGTCAAACAAAAGACTGCACAAATCCCGCATACACCGTTTCATAAAGACTTTATTTCAACGCCTTTATTTAATTTAAATGCATTCTTCAAAAATAAATACAATCATACAAATTATACATTAGAAGAGTACATGTCAATTCCCCATATTCATAGTATTCAATAACAGAAATGTTGGTGGCAAAATACAGGTGATTATCAAAGAAATTACAAGTTTGGCCATATAGGGTAAATTACATCATGAGAATACTATGAATACCAGACCCCCCCCCCCCCCCCTTATTATTGTTAACATAAGTAGAAATAGGTTGAAACAGAGATGCTGTTCGCAAAAGGAACCCAGCTCATTGCTGACTGGAATCGGTCTTTCACTCACTCACTCACTCACTCACTCACTCACTCACTCACTCACTCACACACTCACACACTCACACACTCACACACTCACACACTCACACACACACACAAAATTAATAGAATATTTTATTCAATAGGAACTGCTCCTGTCACAAGTTGATGTCATATGTCCATGTGCCTATGGCCCTATGGAATGCACGATTGCACGTGCTAATAAAAAGTATTTAAAATATTGCTTTGATGCTCATATTATCTTTAGAAAGTATTAAGTTATTTTTGTATGCACTCCATACATTCCATAGGGCTAGACCAGATATGGACATACTGTATGACAATTATGACATCAACTTGCGACAGGAGCAGTTCCTATTGAGTGAAAGATTCTCTATTTATGGAAGAAATAAAATATTTAAGGTGTTTTTATTTTTTGAGGGTCGCTAGCCCCTCCTTTAGTTCAATGTTTGTTTTGTAAACGCATTGAGAATGAAGGGAAGATTTCATAATGTGTCATTTACATCATATTGTCTCTTTATTGTTGATGTTTAATGTTTGTGTTTGCACCGTTTGTTTTACATCACCATTACATCACCTATTCAACATGAGTTAGACTTTAATATATTAGCGCCCCTCACTTCACATGGGTGTGATTTTTTATTTGAGTTGTAGAGGGCAAGTATAATGTTTTAAGGCATATTTGTCTTATTAGCCAGGGATCCTTTTAAGGTCTCCAGTGATGTCAGTGCTCCAGCCTTTTATATTTCTCAACAATTCCATTCCCCCCTGTAGTTGGCACAGTTAACCCAGGCTCACTTCAGGAGGAATCGTACAGTCTCTGTTGACCTCTAGCACAATGTCAAGTCCTGCAGATGTTCAGCTGATCACCGCTGGGAATCTGTGCTCTCGCTGAAACCCTTCAGTGTTTCTTCCTTATTTCTATTGTTAGCACTGTTGCTGCTGTCCACTTTCTGATCCTTTCCTCCTCATCTCCTCTCCTCAAGAGCTGGATTTCTTGTGGCATACTGGCAGGTCTCTCCCTTTAACACACACCCAACATTTATTTGCCCCAGGTGAGGGGAATGATATTGCAGTACAGTAGCTGACCAATCTGCACAAGATTCAGTGTCTGTCACTGTGAGTGACCTTCATGCAGATTGAAATGAACATGTCAAACACTGTTTGCTGCAGAGAGTGTGGAAGTAGAAAACAACTAGAACTGCACTCTGTCGAGTGCCTACTTGCGTGTTGCACACAAGTACATATCACAAATAATGATATGTTTCAGTGTCGGGTGGATTAAAGGTAATGTCCCTATGTATACATGTATGTAATCTGACACCAATGCCCTATCAAGCACAAATTAATCATTACGTCATACGCTGCCACGGGACATACGCATCGGAGCACCGGACAAACAACATTACTTGCACGCTCTGCTTGCACAAGTAACTAGACTAGCGCCCTTTGACCGTTGCACATGACGTGTTCTCAGCCAACTACCTCCCTGCATTAGACTAGGGTCAACTACTACCTCTCTGCATTACACTAGTCAGTTTGGTATGAAAACCAGGCAGTTCTGCCATGTGGAAAGAAAGGCCTGGTGACACGAGTCGGAAATCCCAGCAGGTCTAACCCGGACAATTCCTCAATGACAGTAATGTTAATCTACTCAATAATTCTCTCTTTCCCATGTCCGTATATATATACGGACCGCGACACTAGGGGACGTCATATCCCAGGTCTGTATATATACGGACCCCAATGTATACTCTGTCTACTCTATATAATGGTTGAGTCCCAGCGCAGCGCTTAACATTGGTCCGGTACCTATGGCTACGCCCCACCGCTCCAGCTATGGGATTGAAAATATAATCACTGTGTAAAGCAGCTGAAAGGAGGATTTTCAATTTCAACCGTCCATAAGTCGGACTCCAGGAGAGCTGTCCTTGGTGGATCTTCTCCCATCCAAATTTCAGGTTTTAATTTGTGCCTTTGTACCACGACACTCCCTCCATGTAAAAGCTTCTGACGAAAGGTAATCTGTGTGCTTGTTCCAATTATACTTGAGTGTGTGTAGCGAGTTTGTGTGGGGGGCGGGCAAACTCCAACTTTTAAAGAAGTGTGTATGGTGGTACCTGGAACTGGGATTTATGCTAACAGCTAGCCGCAATAAATGAGTTAAATGAAAGTGAGGATCAAATGTTGTTTTTGTCAACAAATAAGGCTATGAGGAGTCTCAGTTCATGTCCTCATCCAATCTGGAAGGCTAGTGGGCCACAACAAATGTCCCAGTCATAATCTATATTTTATCACTATCTGCCAAATCTCTCAAGACAGATTTTCAATTTGTAATGAATTCAGATGAATAAGAGCTATCTTAGGGGGCAGGCCATTGAGCAGAAAGCCAGCAAATTAGCATAACGTGGCATGGCCAAGCATGATTTCCTGTTATTCAGGCATTGAAATGAGCTCGCATCCAGAGGAAAAATAAATAATTAACAATAAAGAATCTACAAATATTTGTTTTGCTTTTTTTCACCAATTGTGTAACTAGAGTGGCATCAGCACTGCCTGATTGGATATGCTGGGGGTCTGAATCTGAGGCTCCATCAATGCACACCAGAGAGACCAAACCATAAACTGCTGCAGGAGCTACTGTACCTGTGACTTGTGCATGCGGTTAATTTGTGGTTCTTGTAGAAGGTTGTGTATAACCAGTAACCAATGTCCCTATTTTGGCAAGTTTACATGCATTAGTCAATATTATAAGCTACCACACAAGCTAACCAAAGCGTACCTTCCTGGTGCGGAGCCCGTTTACAATTCTGTTGACTATCTTGTCTTACACTTCCAACCTAATATACTTTAATATTAGCAATCCTGAACATAATTGAATGCCTTATGACCATGAAAAGTATGGTTTTTAGTCATCTGTTCATGAGAGCTAGAAGGTCACCCCTTTTACTGAGGGGTCCCTTTGCAGAAATGACTGTTGTATAATGGTATGACTTGACAATGATATAATATATAAATGTATATGACAGGGATTAGATTATTTTTAGGTTGCTCAGTCCATTGCTTTTGTTACAGTTGGTCTAGGATAAGACTGACATCTTCTCCACTGCAACGGATATCCCTTTTAAATTTCAATCAATATTTCAGTGAGACAAGGCAAGTCCTAAAATATCTTCTCTTGCTGATGCTGATGATCTTTGAGAGTCTCACATCTGCCCAAGCTGATGCTGCATACGTACTGTATGCAGGTGTTTCTATTACCCTTACGCACAGCCTTTACTTGACTATTTCTAACAATAAATGTATTACTTTGATATCGGAGCTACAAGCTGCTCTCCCTCTCTCTTTTCGCTGCTCGTCTCCAACACAGTTGTTTTTACCGGCCAAATATGACTTTTGATTTGTGAGCTTGTAGATCAGAAAAACATCAAAAGTTGACATTTTGAGATATAAGGTTTCTGTCGGTCAGCAACGGATATGTTGTAATGAAAGTGTTTGAGCAAGGTATGGGAAGATATGTCCAAGTGCCACACTAGATCCCAATACGTTTCCATACTGGGCAAATAGGTCAGTGATTGATGGTGTATTTCTCTATATTCACTCGACTCGCAGCATCTGGAGGCGCCTGCCACCAACTGTTCATAGAATAATAGCTCAGCTTTTAACACAATCATACCTGGGTCATGTATCACACATTTTCCATCACTCCATGACTGGAGTGGAGTGTCTTGGATGTTGTCAAAATCAACAATAGATGTTCAAACTCGTTGACCATTAGCACAAGTGCCACTCAAAGTGACGAATGCACACGACACATGCCCACAACTATTTCTGTCTACCGCTCCCACCTGAAACAAAAATGATAATGCCGTTTAGTCCTACATATTAAAACAATATTGCTGGCGCAAAATTGCTAGTACTGCATAACCCTGTAACATTTCCAAACAACATCAAACCATTCCTAATTTGTTTTATATTCGAGCTTAGATTATATTTTATACATTGTGGATAGGCATTTATATGTGTGTGTGCGTGCGTGAGAGATCCGAGTGGATCAGGATTTGGGGTGTGATTTAATTAATGGAACTTATATTTATGAGATAATTCTATGATCACAGATCGCATTAATCAAAGTGATCCAAATCTTTGAACTACCCAAAATCCAGATAACCAACTCGGATAGGGATTAACATGTTTGAACATAAATATGAGCTCTGTGACATGATGTACCCTACAATTCCTTTATTTTACATATTATTTATATATTATACATTCTATATGACTGCCTAACTATAACTGACCATCGGATTGATTGATTGAAACTTGTATTAACAGTCTGCAGAATGGGTAGGCCATCACCTGTCACACACAAGAGATACAATTGAGAATGAGATCTATCTATCAATCTCTCTATCTATCTTTCCATGCATACTAGGAAATCGCGTTGAAATACCAAATAAAATAACTCAAATAAACACGATCCTGCCTCTTATCAGCACTGCCTGTCAGCCTGTCACTCAAGACAGCCGTCTGCCTGTGTTTAGGCGCAAGGGCCACGCCTGCATGGTCTTTTGCGGTCCGGTTAGAAAGCGAGTACTAAAGGTCAGTAGCATGTTCTCAGCACACAAAGAAACAAATCAGCATAGAACAGAGAAGGACTTTTTTTTCAAGGCAGCAAATGAAAAGGCATGCTTCATTAGTTATTAATTACACATTAAATAGCCTAATTGTGCATTGTATAGGGCTGGGTGCAATAACCGCAATATCGCCATACCGCCGGTATACAACGCATACCGCGGTATCGGGTTCGTTACCGCGATAAAAAAAAAACCCTAACCCTAGTTCTAACCCAAACCCTGGGTTCTAGGCCTAAGTGCATATGGTTGATATGAAATAAAGTGTATCATAATAAACAGTGAGGCTCAGTCAGTCTAATCATATGCCAGCAACACCAGAGGGAGTTCAACAAACCATGTGCAACCCAGATTCGGCACAAACAAGTATTGATTGATTGATTGATTGAACTATTTATTAACAGTTTGCAGAATTACAGTAGCCTACATTTCAAGCACAACTCAATACAAAGACTGTTAACTGCGAGTGGACGACCCAATAAAGCATTACACTTGTTTACAAGAGGGTCCACCTAAATTCATTTCACTCCTATGCCACAAAAATGTGGAACGCCCTACCAACTGTCATTAAGACATGTAAATCCCTTGACTCCACCCACCTCCACCCACCCCTTTTCCCCCCCACTGTATATGTTTTCCCCCCTTTTTACCTCCTTTATGATGATTTCCTGTTTTTGGCTTTATAGAAGTGTATAGTGTACAAAATGTTATGATGAATTGAACAAGGTGGACCCTCTTGTAAACAAGTGTAATGCTTTATGGTGTCGTCCACTCACAGAGTAACAGTTAACAGTTTTTGTATTGAGTTGTGCAAATGTACTGTAAACTGTTAATACAAACTTAAATCAATCAATCAAGAAATAATGTTAACTCATGGCTTGGGGACTGGGGAGGTGCGTGGTGTGGAGCGGCTGGAAGTTGAACCTTTCAATTCATCATATATTAAATCTATCAGTTAACTTGGAATTTGTTGACGTGTTTGTTTCATGCGATGCGCTGCTGAGCGGGCATTTCATTGGAGTGAGAATGGTTGCCATTGCGATTCCAAGTGAAGACGGGATTCTTTTTTTCTCTACTTCTCAGTTCCAGTTATCCGACGCACCTGTCCATTGTAGGTGTGCAGAAGGACTCTAAAATACCTATAATAATAGAGGACTCTAACAGACCTCTAAAATACCAGGCCTGCTTTCTCCGGAGGTGGTGTGTGTGCGTGTGCGTGTGTGTGTGTGTGTGTGTGTGTGTGTGTGAGCGAGCGTGCGCACACCTGTGTATGGAGTGCTTGCATGTGTGCATGGAGTGTGTGCGTGTGTGCATGCGTTAAGGGGGGGGGGGGGGGGTCATTGGCCTTGCATCCATTCGCTTGCAGCACTTTAACATTAACAAGTCATGTTGGGGGCTGATAATTTATTTTATTTTTTATTATTGGCATTATGCTTTATTTCAGATAGGTCAGTGTCTAGACAGGAACCCAAGGGCAGAGACAGAGGACATGCAGACAAATTATCTTGCTCACAAGGAGCATGCTGTATGATCTGAGCCCACAGAATCTTTCTGTACAAACTGACTGAGTGTCTGGCCTTGGATCTTGTGATGGCAGGGTTAGTGCAGTCGTTCTCAAAAATTTTAATTCAAGGACCCCCCCCTAACTCACCCCACAGAGGGTACATTTGGTTCATGTTGTGCACTTACACTGTCACGTGGGTGTAGGTAGATTTTGTCCTGCATTATTAGAAATACAGCATGACGCTGTATTTCCTATTTGTACACTGTTATCCATTGGAAAGGCATATAATTATGCACAGAGCACAAGAATGGGCCCATTATTCTAAAAACCCAACAGTCTGGAAATTTTGACAAATGGCATGGGGCACCGCAACCTCAAATGTCAGAGTGGGTGTAATCTGAAAACTGTACAATAAACATACTGTACTGTGTACATGCTGTGGTAAAGACAGAGACTGCCTTTCCCACTTTTCAGTCTCACATGTAAATACATCACAGATAATTCTACACATACACCAATTTACAACAAAATAGCCTGGCCATGATTCACATTAGAATGCAATGCTACTCATTAACCCTTAGTATCCAACATAATGAGCGGAAAGGATAATTGACAGTACTGGACAATATATAATGTCACAATGTGTTTGCTGATCACGTATACTGTACACACTTTTTTACGCTGACACAAGACTAGATCAGATTACCCAATTATAGCACTGGAAATAGAATATTTTTGAAAGGTGGTGGTGGTGATGAAACAAAAGAAAAATGCACAGCACAGTTTTGCTACAACAGCCACTGTCAACACTGCCAGGCACAAGCAAGTTGGACAATAAGGAAAAACATTTCCGTCCAAGAAACTCTCTGCTCCAACTTTCAGAAGCTGAATGTATTAGTATCCCGTCTGTCAACAGCCCGTTGTCCATGTGGGATTTTTAATGCTGTGTTCACACAGGCAGTTACAATGTTGATATGTTGATCAAATGCTTATTGATGTCAAGATCTGGCTGACAGAAATCATTAATTTTTAAAAGCAGAAATCGTGTCAAGAGAGAAGTTGAGTGGAAATGGTTAAACAACACTTGGTTGTTCTGTAGCGTTGTAGCTGGCACTGAAGCCAGCCCAAGTTGGATGTAGATTTTGTAGCAGTTACAAACATTGGGCTTCGCTTTGTATTTTCATGTCGCTGGCTTCCATGAATGGTAGGCTGCAGCTTTGTAGCTGCAAGTGTGAATGCAGCATTACATTATTGTGCAGTTTGCTAGGAACAACAGTGTGTGGAGAGTGGTCAACATTGTGGCATGGAAGTGCTTCCAAATGTTCAATTAAGCTATTCCAAAGTGATAACTGTGTTAACAGTGTAGGGCCAGGCCTACTGTTAAGTCAATTTAATAACTGCACTTTGTATACAATACTCACTTTATAACTGCATTTAGCTTAGATTAGCCAATAGCAACCCACAGTACAGATCGATCGATCATCCTTTTAAAATCACTTTCATCATTACATGGCGTCCTTATTCGGGCATGTCATCATAGGTTGGTTATAGTATATATTAGCATAATGTTCTTCTTTTCAGTAATAGGGGACAGAAGTAAATTAATAAATGACTGAAATTAATGACTTATTATTGTTAACATAAATAGAAAAGGTTGAAACAGAGATGCTGTTCGCAAAAGGAACCCAGCTCATTGCTGACTGGAATCGCACAATGCACGCACACACACGCACACGCACACACACACACACACACACACACACACACACACACACACACACACACACACACACACACACACACACACACACACACACACACACACACGAATAATAGATCTCATTCTTACTTGCACCATCCATCTCCGATTCAGTGACAATCCATCCGAGTCATTCATTCTAAGAGTCCGATGCACTCGCTTAACTGCCAACATTCAATACATTCTCACAAGGGAACTGTCAATGATGCCAGGGAACACAGTCTCTACTATAAAAGGGAGGGGTGATGAATGGATAAACTTCTCTTATAATGAGTGTTAGTCGATGTTGACTGTCTTTGCATTATCATGGCTAATTGTAAGGAATGAATCACTGCATTGATGTTTGTCTTTGTCCATTGAACGCTTAAAAGCTTCCAAGAAAATAGCCCAATCCAAGTAGATAAAATGGTCCTCATCAATTCTAGCGGACCTTACACTAGTTATGTCTTTGCACAAGGCATATTTAACACTAAGAAGAACAACTAACTACTGTAACTACAGCATCAACATCAACAATTTCCAAAATGACTTAAAATTGCATAAATGATACGTAGGCTACATTTAAGAGACTCTCTTGAGGTTAAGGTGTACTTGATTTATTATTTAATGTGTATTATCCCCTTGGGGAGATTTGTCCTCTGCATTTGACCCATCACAAGCACTTAGGACTGCAGCCACAGTGCAGCACCCACTGCCTGGGGACCAACTCCATTTGTAATGTCAGTACACTAGTCAAGGGCAATGGCAGGAGTAACTACAGTAACAAGCTTTTTGTTTTTGTTTTTTGGGGGTTTGTTTTTTTGCCCCCAGAGGAAACCAAAGCAAAACATAGTGAGAACATTCAAACTCCACATGGAAAGGCCCCCTACAGGGGTTCAAACCCAGGACTTTGTTGCTGTGAGGCAACATGGCTAACTACTGGGCCACCTGGCCTGTGTCGGGCAAGTAACTTTAAATTAGTAGTTACTAGTTATAGTTATTAAAAAGGTAATACAGTTACTTTACTAGTTACTGCATTATAAAAGTAATTAGTTATTCGTTGCTAACATTATGTTTATTTGCTTCAGTATTAATGTATACATTTTCATGTTGCACAAGACCACAACTGTCAACTTTCATCATTTTGTCACTAAGCTCACTAAATATATGTATAATAGTATAGCCCAGTGGTTCCCAAACTGTGGTGTGTGCACCCCTTGTGGTGCGCGAGAACATTCTAGGGGGTGCGCGACATGAAAAGGCTAATGGTGGTGCTATGGTTTTATTTTAAATATATTAACATATTATGCCAATATATGGCAAGTATATGCAGAATATAGCCTATGCTGCATATATAAGCCATATTCAGGTTCATTTATGTGCATATATGTGGATAAATAGGAAATGTATGTCCCTATATAGCTTATGCCATTTATATTTCCATGTGGGGGGTGCGTCGGCTAGGTCAGGAGGTAACAGGGGGTGCATGGCCAAAAAGGTTTGGGAACCGCTACCGTTTGGGAAAGGCTACTAGCCTATAGCAGGGGTTGACATTGGCATAAGTGTGAGAGAACGGATTCTTCTTTCTAAATTAAATATTCCAAAAAGTTTAGACTTACTGTACATCCTGCACATAATGCTACACTCATAACTCTGACTGGGGACAGTGGAGAGTCTGATGGGAGATAGGTGGGTTATTGCTAGCCTAATGATCATACATCCTGATTGTTATGAGTATACATTTAGGAATCATGTCAATAACCTCATACTGAACCATGAAATCAGTCTTTTTAGTTCTGCGTGACTTTGGAGCAGATGGCTAAACAGAGAGTCGCATTTCTGGCTGCCATATTAAATGCACAAACATGTTAAATTTGGGTTGGCCAGTTGTTTCAAGTTTCAACCCATCAATATTAATTTCCTGAGACGGTTGGAACTACAGACATCTTCAGGATAGCTGTCTGGGACTACCTGTACATGTTGGATATGATAGAGAAAAAGGTAAGAAATGAGGAGCTGATTATCCCCTCAGTCAGATCGGGTTCTCCACACACAGCGAGTTAAGGAGGAGGTCACAGATAGGACTAGTGTGAGAGTAGAAGTCGGATGACTCGGATCATAAGAAGCCTTTCATCATCTGAAGTTGTGGGCTATATTCACACAAAGTACTGATCCAATTTAAATTTCATGAACTGTAAGGGCATTACTGAATTGGTTAGAGCAACTATAGTTACACTACTAGTTACGGCAAAACGTAGGCCTAGTTGCGCGTTACTTTGTAACACATTAGTCACAATTAACACTGGTGTTGACTGAAATGCCCCTGCATGCCATGAGCAAGCCTCTATACTACTGCAGGCAAGGGAGATGATTGTGCACCACCATGGCATGTATTGTCACATCTCATCTCCTTTCCTGTCATCTATCATACAATGTGAATTTTGAGCACGAGACTCATAAATGTATTTATATAGCACAACCGTTTTCTACATATGCCGATATTGCTAAAATAAACATTCATTGTATTGCATTTCCAATAAGCATGTAACGATACACTCAACTCACGGTACGATACGTATCACGATATGAGGTTCACAATATGATTTTTCACGATATTTTATTTTCCAGACAAATGACAAAAAAAATATTTTTTTTATGATTTATCTATCCCCCCCGAGCTTTTTCACAATTACAAATTACTACATTGCAAAAGTAGCATTACTTTTCATGTAAAATTTCTTAATTTCTGTGCAACAACTGTAAACATGCTTTCTTGTTTAGAACCTAGCTCGAGTTAACATGTAAAAAAAGCTTTCTTTGATGGCATCTTAGGATAGATGTAGACCTATTTGACAGTGCAGAAACATAATTGCCTTCCTTGATGTATTAAAGAGCATCAACGACCATCACCTGGGCACAGTCACAGACACACAGCTCCCCTCTGCAGGCTTCTACTACTGAAAGTGACTGCATGTCTCATTTCTCTCCAAAAGCACTTGAATATGATGGAATATGATTAAAGCTCACATTTCATATCACACACACACCATAATTCACTAGCTCTTCCTAAAAAAATAATAATAATAATCTATTTTTTGAAAATCGATTTTTATTTTGTATTTAAATCGATATACATCGTCGGGATTAATATCGATATACGTTATATCGTTACATGCCTAATTTCCAACCCCTTTAAAGGGGGTTCCAATAGTTGTACCCCTACTGTATGATAAAGTACTCAAGAACACGTGATTTATAATCACAGTTTAGGCTAAGTGACATTTGCTGACATTAATAATGAGTTACAGTATTAACCCATTAAATCCGGGAAAGCATCTGTCATTTTAGATTTTAGCTAGCAACAAAAGTTATTCAGAACTCTAGTGGTTTACAACAGTAGTTCTCAAAAATAGCAGATATACAAGTTCACAGTGTGTCACTTTGTGTTGCGCTGTGAGCTTGTACATCTGCAATTTTTATTTTATTTTGTATTTTTTAATGTAGAAAGTGTGAAAATTCTTGAATACTTTTGAATATTCTTAAAGGAGAATTCCATACTAAAAGGCTTTCTTACCTTTCTTTGTAGTTGTTACGTCCCCACCAAAGAGGACCAGGTGTTATTTTGTGCAAAAGCTCCTTATTGGCTATTTCCCATACCATAAGCCCTAAATGAATTGCATTGAATGGGAATTGAATGGGGCTATGGGGTGTTGTGCTAATTTGCTTATTTCCATCGCTCAAAATTATATATTTCTTGTATATATCCTCTCTTCATAATGTAAATAATATCCCAAGCGGCACACTTTACTACTTATTTTGATGGAAATAAGCGAATTAGCACAACACCCCATAGCCCCATTCAATTCCCATTCAATTCAATGCAATTCATTGAGGGCTTATGGTAGGGGAAATAGCCAATAAGGAGTTTTTGCACAAAAAAATACCTGGACCTCTTTGGTGGGGACGTAACAACTACAAAGAAAGGTAAGAAAGCCTTCTAGCATGGAATTCTCCTTTAACACAAATCCTCCCATTTAGTTTGATAACTGATTTAGAAGGCATCTGTGGAATTGGCATCAGGTTTCAATGGGTTAACAATCCTATGCTAATAAAGTGAATCTTAATGTTCCCAACAAATGATTCACTGATAAATTCAATCCATCATTTTCGATGGTCGGGATCAATGAACAAAGGTGTCCTGTGACGTTGCATGAACCAGGCTTTAGGCATGTTATGACAAATGGCCCAATGCATTGAAGCTTATGAGGCTGTACTCATGGATCGAAAAGCCTTGAAGACTGTGGCTTGAATTGGGTTCGATTTGTGAAAAGCACTTAAACACAATATGCTTCCTCGTACGACAAATATCGATCTACAAGCATGTGGATCGGCTAGTTTTTTGCAATCGTTGAACTTTGACGGTTTCTGTGTTATTTTTATGAGGCTCACGAATTTTACCAACCAAATTTGACATAAAAGTATGAAGATTAGATACATTAAACATAAACAAAATAACTGTCTGATCTAATGACGTTAACATACTGTATATCATTTTTGTTTTGATTGTATTCAGGTACATTTGGAAGCGTTTGGATGAAATGCAACCAAACATAGACCAGTATGGTCCTAATATAACTGAACAAATTCCTCCTCCTCTTCCACATTTCCCTAGATAACACATAACAAAAACAAAATCCATGACCCAACTATTACACTTTTGTGTATGTTCCCTTATGTTAGTGAGTGTTGTAACTATAATATACAGGCACATGAATCAAGATTATGTTCATCTGTTTGTCTACAATTCTGTGAGATTCACTGGCCTAACTGTTCAGCAACCATTATTGTTCACAACTAAAATGTTATCTTATTCATATATACAGTAACTTTGGTTCAGCTTGGGAACAAAATAATGTACTTGTGGCCCTTTAATTAAATAGAAAATGACTCAATAGTGCAGTCACCCATATCAATAAATCAATCAATAAAATGTATATATTTATTATATAATATATATATTATATATTATTGTATATATAAATATATCCATCCCAGTTATGTAGAACACAGCCAATTGTCAGCCAAGGATAAAACTAAATGTTGCTTTCTGGATTAAAATGTCTCTCTCATTTTTGCTGTCATGCATTACTAATAATCTAAATACACTTACATGTATTAACATTTGTAAGATTCACAAATGCACACACACGCACACAAGCACACAGATGTTTGCCATGGTTACCACAATTCGCACACCCACTGGCTGTTCCTTCGTGTTTGAATCCTATCAATTTAAAAAATATAGTGTAGTTCTCTCTCTCTCTCCTCTCGCTCTCTCGCTCTCGCTCTCGCTCTCTCGCTCTCTCGCTCTCTCGCTCTCTCTCTCTCTCTCTCTCTCTCTCTCTCTCTCTCTCTCTCTCTCTCTCTCTCTCTCTCTCTCTCTCTCTCTCTCTCTCTCTCTCTCTCTCTCTCTCTCTCTCTCTCTCTCTCTCTCTCTCTCTCTCTCTCTCTCTCTCTCTCTCTCTCTCTCTCTCTGCCTCCCACGTTATCCCATTGTGGGAAGAGCTTGATGACTACCAATTTGGCTGCTCCACCATAATGATGTCTCATGTTGCTGGATAAGCAATTAAGGACTTCTTGATAGACATTCTTGGTGGATATTGACAGTAAGCAGATACATTTGCTATTTGAAGTTGTACTTATTTAAGTTATACTTACTTATACATCAGACACTATGGATTTTATTTTTTAGCAGACTGGCCTTCTATAAGAGGGTCAAAGTGTGTGTGTGTGTGTGTGTGTGTGTGTGTGTGTGTGTGTGTGTGTGTGTGTGTGTGTGTGTGTGTGTGTGTGTGTGTGTGTGTGTGTGTGTGTGTGTGCGTGCGTGCGTGCGTGCGCACTAGGGCATGTAGCAAATATTGCAAACAGCTTGATGATCAGCACTTGTGCACACTGGCAGTACAGGTCACAGAAGTACAACCAAGTAATAATTATGTATTTTTCACAATTATGTTTTATAATATTTACTATACTATATTACTTTACTTTTATGGTGGAAGTCAACAGGGCTTTGATCAGGCATAAACCTTGGCCACATTTTGAGTCATGCATCAGAAATATGATGCCACAACGTTCCCATTACTTTCCAATTGTCTCCCTTTTATCATGGACAATTTGCTGCCAATTGCTGCCTTTTGTTTGCAGTCATTGTTAGATTTTAGATAGCACAACTCATGTTCTAGGCCTAGGGTATTTTATTGGTATCATAAAGATATGAGGACATAATGGTATGGTAAAGTTATCTCTGAAGGCTGTGTGAATGAGGATGCATCAGGGTTTCTCAAATGATGGGGCATGACTTCCTGAGCTATGGGAGTCTGACCCATACTCTGAAACGCCGCCAGAAACGCTGCCAGCCAATCGCGTAGTATGATTGCCTGCCTCCTAAGCTATGACACATGCACCGTGGGTGGGCTGATTTCCACACCGCAGCCAGCCGGCCACTCTACGACCGCAGATCGAAGCGACAACAGCTGCTAATGTTATGAGCTAACTAACAGACAGCAGAAAAGCCAAACAAAAAACAGTAATTGAATGAACCACGAACGTTCAAAACAATGAACAGTCCCTTGAAAGTTTACTTTGAAATCAGTTCTATATTGTATTAGGAGCAAATCAAGAGATCTTTAGTACAGCAGCAAATTAGCTGGACTTCCTTTTTTTGGAAGTCCAGTGCAGATGTTATGAAGAAGAGCAATGTTGCTCGAAACGTCACTTGTTTTGTTTTGTTTTTTCTTCTTTATAGAAGATAGCTACAGTGTGCAAACTCTTCTTCTGCCAGTGATGAGGTTATGACTCAGTCAGACTGAGAAAACAAGCTTTTAGAATGTATCTGCATCCATAATAACTCACAGCTTTCTGATCTGCTCTCTGTTTCAGACACAGTAAACATCAAATGTAATGTAATCTCCTCTGCCTGACTTTGAGTGCCTTGGCTTGTACAACACAGAATTCAGTCCTGTCTTTGTTTATCTGTATAGAAAGTCCTCCTGCTGCCTCCCCTGCAGTACACTTTGTTGGATGAGATGTAAGGGGCACAGTCAACCCAAAGCCAGGTCAGAAAAGTAGGCTTGTGAGTTACGGTTCTTGCAATGGCTGGAACAATAAAGGAAGGAGATAAAACACACCTTCCTCCCTCAACAACTACTACAACCAATGTTTCTTTATAAGCAAGAGCTTTTCTGCACAGGAGCCAACAGTACCAGACAAATCTGCCACAGGAAAAAGAAAATCCCTGGGGAGACTGGTCTGGCACTCCTCAGTTTTAATTACATTTCGCTCACCCCAGAGTTGTGGGTGACCAATCAGAGCCTACAATTTACAATTTAGGCATTTAGCAGACGCTCTTAATCCAGAGCGATTTACATTAGGCAAGAACAAAAGTAAGGGAATACATCACATATATAAAATGCATTTATCAAGAAACATGCGTAAGCTAAGAACGTAACTAGAACATATCTATATAATGACACTATACATATTAACTAAACATATATACTATACTATGCTATACATATGTACTATGATGTGCTATGACTACATACAATGCAATTATTGTGCTGTCTACATGACATGCTATAAGTCTGTTTCAAATGCTATCTAAGTCTAAAAAGTGCTATCTAAGGGGGTAGGATAAGTGCTATGGGCCATGATGGAGTCTGAAAAGGTGGGTCTTCAGACTACGGCGGAAGATTGGGAGTGATGCTGCAGTTCTGATTGCAACGGGGAGTGCATTCCACAGTTTTGGGGCCAGAAGGGAGAAGAGTTTGGGACGTGTGGAGCGTTGTCCCGGCGTTTTTAGTGAGGGTACTTCCAGCTTTCCTGCGTTGGCTGATCTGGCCTACTACTACCAACATTCAAAGTGAGACTTTTTTTGCTGTGACGTTGAAATCTGTTCCCCGCCCCTTTGAATTAAATCTTCCACACCAAAGTTCCAGAGACTAATATGTACGCAGTGATATTAGTCTGGCCATGCCAGGCTACAACAGTACAGGACTGCAGTTGTACTCAGTACTGGCCAGGTGTGGAGGAGGTGCAACTGTGCAAAACTGAAGCAGGGCAGCATTGAAAAGGATCATGCTTACTCAGCAAAATCCCTTCCCAGGACAAATTCAGATACAAAGTGCTAGTGCAATATGTTTGTTCAAGAGTGGCTTTTTTTTTTGCTGAATTGGCATCAACAAAACTTTTGACAAATGTCACTTGACTCAAGTGTCCTAAAAGTACAAAACAAGCTTGAATTGCGACTGAGACACACAGGTAATCATCCCTAACCCTGCAGAGGGCCATACAAAAAGCCACCTGTCTCCGTGTAGTGACAACACCTCCTACAACTCACTGCTCTCTTGATGAGACCTGCACCTAATGAAGTGTGCAGTCTTGTCTTGTCACCTCGGCCCAGTAGAGACAAGGGTACTTAAGGATGTTTGTGATTTGTGAGACATGTGTGTTGATAGGTGTCATACAAACGTTGCTGGAAGACACCGAGGCATTTCATTATGCAATTGAAGTGTCGGGATGTCTTTGAAACGAGCTGTCAGGTAACCAGCTGAACGCCTCCGCATAGGTTGTTTACATTAAGGAAAAGATAAACACGTTGATATATATCATGGCAACATCAGAACGCCTGCTCTAGCAGAAATGTAAGATGTAAGAGATGTAAGAGAACAAGCATACCTGTGACATGATCACTTTGGACAGGTAGATTCAGTTGTTTTTAGTTTTTTGTCACATTTTTGTCAACCAACACTGTCGACAGACACTTGTCTGAAACTAAACAAGATTTAATTAGGTACACAAGAAGTCTTTGGCACCAAAGCCTATAATGCATCACACTGACATGATGTCAAACACAGCCGATGCCATGGCTGTATAGTACAATGGTTTGGACAAACAAGCCATGCGTTATCCTTCTCTACACTACAGCAGTTGTTTTTTAGTTTGTATAACAGCTTGAAAGGCTTTAGCTTGAATCCATTAACGCCGCAGCAATGTGTTTCTGTCTTGTGTGTTTGTTCTTTTGTTTGTGCATGCAAGAAGTGCCTGGGAGTAAAGGTGTGAGGACAACAATGATATTATGTACATGGATCAATATGCAAACGAAATCACACCGTTAAAGTACTTATTTATACCAGTAGTGAAACATGTTCTCCTGCTTCTTCCATCAACCCATCAACCTCCTCTCAATCTTGCCATTCTGAAATAAAATGACTTTAAGAGAAAGTGAAAAGACAGATGACACTGCCTGTTGTGATGTCTTTTCAAAGAGCTGTATATCAGAGTGTACTAAGGAGTCAACATGGTTTATTTATGCTGTTTGTTGCGCAGCTAGTTGGAATCAACTTTTGATTGTTGCATATCTATTTAGTTTCACAGGCCATTTCTAGATTGTGGAGAGAGAGATAGAGAGAGAGAGAGAGAGAGAGAGAGAGAGAGAGAGAGAGAGAGAGAGAGAGAGAGAGGGAGAGGGAGAGAGAGAGATAGAGTATGAGGGAAATAGAAAGATGATATACTGCTCTCTCATCAACTCTGTTTCCACAGTGCATCACTCTGCATGAACCACAACTTAAGAGGAACAGCATGAGAGAGATAAAGATCAGAGAGAAAATAGGTAGTCTTACCTGGGAACATAAGCACAGCAAACACCCACGACAGGATGAAGAAACACACTGAATTATACATTCTTACAAACTCGGTCTTTCACTCTCTGTATCTGAACCTCTCAACAGAAAGCTTCAGAAACCTGCCCGGAAAAAAGTGTCTTGGCTTCTCCCCTGCGTCTCACAAAATGTCAGTTGCTTTTCATTCCCACTTTCAGGATTAGTGAAGATGCTTTAAATCCAATGCAAGTTGTGGCAGCACACACAAGCTGGCTTCTCTGGCAGAATTCTATCTCCCTCTCTTGCACATACTCAGAGTCACAGGGACCAACGCTCTGCCAGACATGGGAGGAGGCAAGTGGTAGCCCGCCTCCACTTCTTTCTTATTCGCTGAGGTGTCTGCCTGTCAGTCATAAACAGTCCCAGCTCTGTTTTCTTTTCTTTTTTTCTAGCCTTCACCCTGTTTTTTCTTTCTTTGGTTCTGTGACAGAACCAGAGCAGTATTAAAACAGCTGATGAAGGATTGATATTCAGCAAAGGTGAAACAAGAAGTCATTCAATTAGAGCTGAAGGTGTTCCGCAGGACAGTTTTCTAAAAATCACCCCTTGGTGAGAAATTTGGTCTTGTACTACAATTCCTCAGTGTGCATTAATGAGGGTTCTTAATTGTTTTTCGCTTCTCAAGGCACATGGTGATATGACAGCTCTGGTAGATTAATGTTGCCGTTGCAGACACAGGAATAAGCCCGTCTTTTGGAAAGAGGTTAGTATGCCCTTTACCGTTGCACTTAATATTTGCCATCAAATTGCCTAACACGGTAATAGCCAGGGCTACAAGATTATGACTATCGTCTCAATTCTTTTGGTTAATATTGTAAATCACAATTATGAATAATAATGTTTTTTATCATTTCAAAACTTTTGCCAAATGTTTTGTACTGACCTTCACCATTGTACCTCTGTGAGCCTGAACATAAAAGGTCAACAGAAAACACAGTATGGGTACCGGTCCTCACTCAGTATGTGGAGTCTTTTCTTTTTTTATTTCCTTTCAGAAATAATACACTATTCAAATAATTTCTCACACAATCACACCACCACCCTCCTGCAATCTAGTCTGACTACAGCATTATATCATAGTATAATTGGTCTCATCATCTCTAATGCTGTGGGGTGACAAGCTAACAATAGATCAGCTTATTAATATGTGCCATAATGTCATGTAATCAAAGGAATCTTACGTATTAATCAAAATCATTATGTTACCATTTTATGTCACCACTAAATGAGACAGCTGTCACCACCCTGTGGCCTCAGGCGAGTAATTGGCAGGACTTTCATATGACCTCAAAACTGCAATCAAATGCCGACCACGGATAAAAAGGAAGCAAGACGTTTTATTCTCAGTCACAACACCAAATCTTAGCAGTAGAGAGCAGTCTCTGTGAGACTCTACAAAATGAGAATGGTAATTTAATTTGAAAAAGGCTGCCCTCTGGGGAATTTTGAATGTGCTGCATTGAAGAGAAGATTGTTTGCCTATAAGAATAACTGCTGAGCCTTTGTTTCTATGACATATTAATGTAGTCTTTAAGCATGCACAATGTGACATTCCAGGTTAACAGTGGATGATTATCAAAAATGTTTTTTGTGGCATGCCCTATAGACCGTTCAAGTAAACAAGAATTGGTCAAAATCATTATATAATTGTAGTTATTACACGGCTTGGTTGAATGCTTGATTCTGATTGGTCAATCGCCAAATTCAGTGGTCTGTTATTTCTGGATAATGACCGTTCCGCTCTATAACAGACCGATGCCTAATCAAACCCTCGGAGCACCTGCTATGCCCTGCTGATTTACTGCTGTTTCCAACATGACAGCCATGTAAACAGACACAATGTCATTTACAGCTAAACATTGCTCTCAAAAATGTTTTTGAAAACATTTGAGCGAGGAATAGACGATACAGTACCCGAAAATGGATTCTATTAGATCAACTCACTTCCTTGTTTTCCGACTGTGCTGCAGCTGGACAGACGACGGCCATAGATATATATAAGAAAGGCTAGATGGCTCACCCGCGCTGCTGGCCAATAGAGAGTAACGTCGTTACGTGGCGGTCAACTTACCGAGGTGCAGCATAACATTGTGTCTATGGGGAATGTATTTTTTTTGAGTGGTGCAACCACTCCAACGAACAGCAATGTCTGTGACGTTAACCTATGTTTGTTTGTGACTATGTTTGTGACTCATGTGTGACTCATGAGTATCAGTAGGGGCGCTGTTGTGCCAGAAACAGAGAGAGAGAAATAGTGCTGCACTGTTGCCTGCTAATATGAGAGAGAGAGAGAGAGAGAGAGAGAGAGAGAGAGGGAGAGAGAGATATGACGTTCATATAAAAGATATCAAACAAATCATTGTTGTTTGAGCTGCCATAGAACATACTGTACTGTAGCACCTCAGCAAGATGGCCGCCGAGTGAACTACGTCGGAGACTCCGCCTTGAGCCATCTAGCCTATGGACGCCAGCCAGCGCGACACAGGAAATACCTATTTTTATTGCGCTTTGGGTCAATTTATTAATTTATGTATTAACCTTCCCTGTCCCTAGCCTGTCGGTGATTTATCTATAAACAATGACCACTCAGCCATACATTATCCCTTACTCAGTTTAGGGTCAAACAGGTATAGCAGTAATCTCCTTTTCTGTATCTCTCCTGAACTTCATACTGCAGTCATGACAACTGAATTTCTCTCTCTCTCTCTCTCCCCCCCCCCCCCCCCCCCCCAAGGCATATAAGTCACATATGCCAACACTTAGACCAGAAAAGAACAATAAACTCACACATCCACTCACTAAAAACAATGTGCCGGGCCAAGGTCAGAATCCATAAAAAAAAGTAAGGTCCGCACACAGGAGGTGACAAATTACTGTTTTAGATTAATGTTCATTGACTATATGTGTGTGAGTGCATGGGACCTGAATGGAAACAAGACCGCAAGGTCTTTCTTCGGAAATCCCCATGGACCAAAAAAATTGCATTTTGCATTTTTTTTCTTATTGTCTAATAAAATATTCAATCAATCAAAAAAACGTTCCAAAAGCTTAGACCAGCTCAGTGCATTCGTCTTTTTGGCAACACCTCCAGTAGCTCCGTTGTGTGTTAGAACTCAGATTCCCAGAATTCAGTTTGAAACAAATTCATGGAGGTACCTCTCCAAAATGAATTCTGCACAATGAGAAGCTTATTCCTGGAATTTGCAATTACCGGTAGCATAAATCAGTGCCATTGAAATACTGTATATATGATCAAACGCAGCAACTAAATAAAGCAGAGGATCAGAACTAGCGTTGTCAACATTATTCTGTATGACATTGAACACAAACAATTGTGATACATACAGTAACATGTCCTGAGCCAAATGTAACACTACGGTGATGGTATAGTCTCAGGTTTTCTTAATCTATTTCAAAATAATTAAAGTTATATCACATCATCCTCACCCACCTGTTTTCTTCTTTTCTTTTCCAACAGCTGGTGGTAGTTATAGGGACTGGTAAGTGCCAACACAGACTGGTGGGTGGGTATGACACGGTACTGAGATCTGTTGAATAAATAAAAACAGTTTTAAGCCCTAAATGAGAATGAGTTATTAGAATTTGTTTCCGACACATGGCATGGGTGATAAGGCAAAAGTACAGCAACTAAAAATGTACAGTAGGGGTGATCACACTGTGATGTATGTATGGCTACATAAACAGGCTAGCCAGGTACGCCACCCCGGTTGCGTGAATTCCCATCTTCCCAATTGCTGGGTGGGCATTTCGCAGTGGAACAGACGCCAATTAGCTCTTCCACTTTTTGGAGGAAGGCACCTGAAAGAGTGTCTTGGGTAATCGGTTCAGGTGTAGTGACTGGCAGTGGTGAACAGGTGATGGTCATGGGTCAGGCTGACCATAAGGAGAGGTATATTACTGAAACATTTGGTTGTGTGTGGTACACGAAGTGTGGGTGCTGTACAAAAGGAAACAGAAATATACAATATTTGGAATTATAAACATCCAATAAACTAAATTATAAATAGCAATTCAATCCATATGCAATAAGAAATAAGGAATATTCAGAAAAGAATTATCGTCAAGTCATCATAATGTAATTGGTCAAATCATTCATAATAATCATAATTCATAATATCAGGTGATGAATGACAGCATTAAAGATAATGATAAACTATTTAAGCAGGATGAACTATTTAAGCAGGAATAGGTGTGAATCATTTCAAGTTGTAACATTCAACAGCTCAAACATGTGCAACTAGAAATGCACCTTGCACACAAGTAGGCCATGGATGGCCTACTTGTGCGCAAGCAGAAAGCGCCATGAGGTGCACTCACCACTGGTTTTGTCTGAATTTTGATTTCCGTCAAAATGTTTACCCTTACCCGTCTTCTTATCTGTACTATTGAACAACTTAATTTTTCTTATTTTGATTTTGATTACACCTTCTTTTAACAGAATGGAAAGAGTGGTCTCCTAGTGCAGCTGCTCCCTACCATGCTAATCATAATTATTGCATGACCCGATGGGAGCCGTGGGTGGTGGTTCGGCACTTCTACCCTTATGTGTATGGAAAGCAGTTCCTGCTCCATACATGGCTCACACATTGTAAGGAGCCAAAAGGACTGCTGTTGCTCGAGATACTCCAAGGACTTCACTTCACGTTTTGCTATGGCAATGTAAACATGTTTTCTCATGCCAATAAAGCCCTCTGAATTGAATTGACTTCAAGGAACACCACAGAGTGGGCCATCTACATAGACACACTGGTGACCTTTAACTGCAACCCTGTGAGGAGGTTGAGTGCCGTTACTGTCAGTGTAAGTAACGGAGGAGCACACCGGCACCAAGCACACCAGCACCAATGGTAGCCGTTCTCTGACACACAAGTATACATTGGACAGACAAGAGAGGGACTTCCAAGCATGCCCCGGGGAGCACACAGGTATACTGTTCTATTGTTGTGTTATTTGGCCATGTGTATGAATTAGGGGATTTATGTGTATTAATTTGTCATTAATGTTATTGGTTTAACATTATCATGGGTGACACGGTGGCACAGTCGGTACTCGGTAGTGCTGTCGCCTCACAGCTAGAAGGTCCTGGGTTCGATTCCCACTCGGGACGCTGTGGGCGCTGGCGGCGTGTCCTCTCCTCCGTGTCATCAGTGCCCATATACCCAAGGCGGGGTTGGCGAAAGGGCCTTTCTGTGTGGAGTTTGCATGTTCTCCCCATGTCCCCTAGGGTAGGTACCCTCACAAAAAACATGCAGTAATTCTGGTCTCTAAACTGCCTCCCCCTGGCCAGCCGGGGCGCCTGATGGAGGGGAAAGGAACTGGTTGGAATAACGTCTCCTTCCACACGCTACGTCCAACCAGGGAAACTCCCTGCGACTTGGACACTCATGCATGAAGGAAGCATGAGTTCAAGTCCGTTGCTCTCCCCAGGTTGGCGGAGGGTGTGTAGAGCCCAGGATCACATTAGATAATTGACACAGGGGTGGAAAAATGGGTTACAAAATCGTGGGATAAAAAAAGAAAAAAAAAGAAAAAAATACATTATCATGGGTGTTCATTTTTCAAACCGTGAGTGATAGTGGTACATGCAGATGCCACCTGCAGGAAGAATCTCTCCCTTCCCGAGTTTTTTGGAGACACAGGTGGTATCAGTGTGATAAATAAAACAAATCATATAAAATAGTTGTCTAGCAAGTATAGTATTCACATCAGGGTGTCAAACTGTGAAACTGTCAACATTGTCAAATTGTGTTTTAATCGTTCATTCTATTATGCACAGTCTGGGCTCACTGTTTGCCTATCTGGATGCTGATTGCATTGATGCTGAGAATATGAATGTTTATTGTTTATATGTCATTGTGGCTGACTGGCTGTCAATGTTGCTTGTGGAAGCTTACCCACAATCTCCTGTTTGTGTTCATTTTGATGCTCGTCCTGAACATGTTTGCTAAATAAATAAATGTTCAAACTGATGTCAGTAAAATGCTAACATACTGCTTTTTAAATGCAAATTACAATGGGACAACATAAAATCGAATGATGCCTGGTAAAAGCAAATGATGAAGCCAAGTTAAATTAACAATTTATACTTTTACCAAATAAAATCTAATGAATAGGCTGTAACTCTGAGAAATGAAGTGACAAATGGACCCTCACAGGTCCATTTGGTTCCATTTGTACACTCCCCAGTCAGTCAGGGACTTAATGATACAAACAATTTGTCCATGTACGGACCTATTGAGGAACATAATTGCTGATATGAATAACATTAGCGCTCTACTTGCTCTTATCATCGCTTGGAAGGAACACCACCGTTATTTTCATTGCCTTGTTTCAGAGAGGATCTAAATGGCATTATAGATCAAATCATGATGGATTCTCTTTCTCTGGAAGATACAGCAAGTATTCCCCTCCTGGATAGCAAGTTATTTCAGGATGTGTACAAGCTCTCTTGGATGTGGGACCAAAGGTCATCGCCATCTTTTGTCTCTGAGGACATTTATTTTTTGCACAGTGGATAGTCCCTTGTACAGCAGATTCTTTCTCCTCACGGACAGGGCACATGAGTTTTAAGTCAGATAAAGGAACACGGTGGTGATTTATTGAGAACATCTGTGTTTAGCTGTACTACTGGTCTGACATAACTTTCACCAGAAAGGTCAGTGAAATCAGACTGCGGGTTTCAATGCTTGCTTAACAATTTGAAGGAATGCGATATCTTTAAAAGTTACTGGTGGTGCCAGTCATCCACCAAGCCGTTTAATGGCAGGCATTTGTTCCAGAGTTCATCGCCACTGTCCCCACCTACCAACCCCATCAAGTAGCACAGTCTTACAAATAATAGACCTGTTGGCCTGGGCCGTGGCTCAGCGGTCCAGGCACCTTGGCTGGTAATCCAGTCTGGCAGTGTGCCGCGGGTTCGACTCCCGATCCCGACGGCCTTTACTGCGTGTCATCTCCCCATCTCTCTCCCCATTTCCTGTCAGCCGACTGTCTGTCCCTCCATAAAAAAATAAAAATAAAATAAAGGCGAAAGCCACAAAAAAAAACATTTAAAGAATAGACCTGTTAGCTTCTCCACATTTGCTGGTGATTGTGCCAGTTGGGCAGCTTTTGATCGTCCCATTCCTGTTCTCAGGCGGTTGAGTGTCTGACTTAGAGGGTTCCTCAATAGGTCCGTACACAGACAAATCATTCATAAGATCATGAGTCCAAATTACTGAGTAAATCCCAATTACTGAATATCAGACTCCAGATTTTCTTCAGAATATGTATGACACTGATTTACCACTTATGTAGTGGTTTTCAAGGATTTTCATATCCATGTCCATTATTTATTCGCCATTTGAACCACAGACTTCTGAGATTTAACCTCTCAGACCCAAGACTAAACTAGAATATTTTGCTGATGTTGGGTAAGAGTTTGACCACATTTCCATGCTGTATTGATGTGGTACCATGGGACAGATAACAGGCAATTGTTGTCGATCAAAATAACAGTTTTTATACATTCTCTAATTGTGTAGACTTGTAAATTAAGTAATGCAGATGTTTAACAATAATTTTACTCCAAATGGACCCTTCAATTTACACTCTCAAGAGTTAAAGATACAATAAAAGGTTCATTTGGTTACCAACTCTCCATCATTTAGCTGGGGACCACCTGGAACCCCCTGAAGGACCACCAGTGGTCCCTCAACCACTGGTTGAGAACCACTGTACTATGACACATTAGGAGTCCACGAGGACAGTGGTTCTCAACCACTGGTTGAGAACCACTGTACTAGGACACATTAGGAGTCCACGAGGACAGTGGTTCTCAACCACTGGTTGAGAACCACTGTACTATGACACATTAGGAGTCCACGAGGACAGTGGTCCCTCAACCACTGGTTGAGAACCACTGTATTATGACACATTAGGAGTCCACGAGGACAGTGGTCCCTCAACCACTGGTTGAGAACCACTGTACTATGACACATTAGGAGTCCACGAGGACAGTGGTTCTCAACCACTGGTTGAGAACCACTGTACTATGACACATTAGGAGTCCACGAGGACAGTGGTCCCTCAACCACTGGTTGAGAACCACTGTATTATGACACATTAGGAGTCCACGAGGACAGTGGTCCCTCAACCACTGGTTGAGAACCACTGTACTATGACACATTAGGAGTCCACGAGGACAGTGGTTCTCAACCACTGGTTGAGAACCACTGTACTATGACACATTAGGAGTCCACGAGGACAGCGGTTCTCAACCACTGGTTGAGAACCACTGTACTATGACACATTAGGAGTCCACGAGGACAGTGGTTCTCAACCACTGGTTGAGAACCACTGTACTATGACACATTAGGAGTCCACGAGGACAGTGGTCCCTCAACCACTGGTTATGACACATTAGGAGTCCACGAGGACAGTGGTCCCTCAACCACTGGTTGAGAACCACTGTATTATGACACATTAGGAGTCCACGAGGACAGTGGTCCCTCAACCACTGGTTGAGAACCACTGTACTATGACACATTAGGAGTCCACGAGGACAGTGGTCCCTCAACCACTGGTTGAGAACCACTGTATTATGACACATTAGGAGTCCACGAGGACAGTGGTCCCTCAACCACTGGTTGAGAACCACTGTACTATGACACATTAGGAGTCCACGAGGACAGTGGTTCTCAACCACTGGTTGAGAACCACTGTACTATGACACATTAGGAGTCCACGAGGACAGCGGTTCTCAACCACTGGTTGAGAACCACTGTACTATGACACATTAGGAGTCCACTGGTACAGTGGTTCTCAACCACTGGTTGAGAACCACTGTACTATGACACATTAGGAGTCCACGAGGACAGCGGTTCTCAACCACTGGTTGAGAACCACTGTACTATGACACATTAGGAGTCCATGAGGACAGTGGTTCTCAGACGTTTTATTTATAGCCCTTTGTGTTTGTGTACTCATTGTTTTGTCTCTGTCAATAGATTTTTAACAAATGTCCACCACAAGCCAGCATGGCCATCATCCACTGAACCCATGGTGCTTGTGAGCCAGGAGGGAGGTCTTGAGAAGGGGGCATTCTCACAATCTGTCATTCTCAAGCTTTCTTCTTTCTTTTTTTTATAGATATTCTTTGTGGCTTTCGCCTTTATTTTTATAGAGGGACCTGTATACAGTAGGCTGATGGGAAATGGGGAGAGAGATGGGGGGGGGTGACACGCAGTAAAGGCCGTCGGGATCGGGAGTCGAACCCGCGGCACACTGCCAGACTGGATTACCAGCCAAGGTGCCCTGACGGCTACCCCAGCTGCCCAGGCCATTCTCAAGCTTTCTTGTACAGTCTGCTTTCTTCCTGAGCTGTTGTCAGGGGCTTGACGTGGCTGAGGAAGCTTCTAGTCAGCTGTAGTCTGCCGTTTCATTCTCACACGGCTTCAGTTCATTTGGTGTGGGGAATCTGCACACACACACACACACACACACACACACACACACACACACACACACACACACACACACACACACACACACACACACACACACACACACACACACACACACACACACACACACACACACACACACACACACACACACACACACACACACACACACACACACACACACACACAAAACTAGGCCACTGTTATTAGACAAAGTTTTGCAGTGGCTCATTAAAGCTTCCCAATGCAGGACTTTTAAAGTTTTAGTCTAGAAAAAGGTTGGCACACTTGGGCTTTTGAGAATGAGGCAATTGGATGTCTATTGTCTAGGAACAGAAAGAACATTTGAATTGCTTGTCAGTACTGTCAATGTGGAATCACTTTCATTTCTGAAACCACAGACGCCATGAATAAAAAGAAAATCCATATTGTGAAATTAGAGTTTTCTCTGTTAACAACAATATACTACTGATAACACCTTAGAAAAATGCAAACAACCAACCACATGTATATTAACACAGCTAGATTATTATATTTTGAAAACCTCAAAGGAGTCTCACACACGCGTGCACAGACTGCGCACACACAATCCATACACTATTAAACTATAGTTGTCAACTGAATACTGAATGCCACATTACAAGCAACCCTCCTCTCTGCAAAGTAGCTCTGCAAACCCACTACAAACGCTCCCCAATACCTACCCGAGCATTTCTAGATGTCTATAAGTGGCTATGTCGCTGGACGGTGTTGCGACCACACCACGAGAAGATTTGTGTTACAGCCAATGAGAGCACAGGACAGCTGTACTCACAGACGGAAAGTGTCTGTCTGTATCGATATATGGATATCAATATAGGATATATAACTTTATTCTGTGCGTAAATTCAGATGTCAATGTGTCATACATGTTGGTAGCTATGTTAATATTGCTGTTCAATATAAAACCAATGTACTGTATCTCACTTATATTGTTATTATATTATATTGAATATGTTGTTAAAACAAAGCGTTGGTGGGTGCACGGTGGCACAGTCGGTAGTACTGTCGCCTCACAGCTAGAAGGTCCTGGGTTCGATTCCCGCTAGGGACGCTGTGTTCCCATACCCGAGGCGGGGTTGGCGAAAGGGCCTTTCTGTGTGGAGTTTGCATGTTCTCCCCGTGTCCCCTAGGGTAGGTACGCTCACAAAAAACATGCAGTAATCCTGGTCTCTAAACTACCTCCCCCTGGCCAGCTGGGGCGCCTGATGGAGGGGAAAGGAACTGGTCGGAATAACGTGTTCCTTCCATGCGCTACGTCCGGTCGGAGCGTAGCAGCTTGGACTCATCGTGCATAGAAGGAAGCATGAGGATTACATTAGATAATTGACACTGGGTGAAAAAAATGTGTTGCAAAATCGTGGGATAAAAATTATAAAAACAAATAAAAAAAGGAATGCTTACAACCCAAAGTTAAACCTGTTCAGGAAAAAGTACCCACTGTTTCATGACCTATTTTCCTTTGGGTAATGTTTTTAAAAATATTAAAAAACACTGGCATATTTTGACAACGGATCCCCTGTTAAAAGATACGTTCAAAGCCCTACCACAGGTGGTATTTAAACGAGCTCCTATGAGGTCCCTAGTGGTGAGATCGGATTTGGCACCTACTAAACCCTGAACCTTCCTGGATGAAATCCCAAATGGGAATTACAATTGTGGCAGTTGCACACAATGTAACTTCACATATAAATGTACAACATTTAACCAACCTTCTACAGGAAAGAAATACAATATTAAAGGGGTTATTTCATGTAAAAAAAAAAACCACACATGTAGTGTACATGTCCATGTTCACTGGCATATGTTGGTATGATGACAAGAGTGCATTAACGAACATCGGAGTGATATTAGAACTTTGTGCAAGTTGGCCATAATATACAGTATCTGTTTTACTCTGGACTGGAGAAGGTAGAAAAAACACAGGGTAGGAGATTTGGAGTCTCATTTGGAGAAGCATTTTGGATCTATGAATTGAGAACCCTTAAACCTTTTGGTATGAATCTGGACCATGTTTTCTGGGATTCATATTTATGTTTGATTTCTGTTCATTCATTCATTATTTGGTGGAAAGAAGTTTTTTTGAAATAAAAAAAAAGTTAAAAAATAAAAAGATATCATCAGACCATTCTCACGTGCACACATCCGCCTAGGTGACAGCAGACTGCTGGGCGAACGCTGGCATGAGGGGTCAGATCAACATATGGAATGAATTCTGTACTGGCCATATACAGGATGGAGCGTGTCTTGAGTGTACAGGGTTTGATGTGGTCAGATCAACATATGGAATGTCAGAACAGGTCAGCTCCATAAATGGAGATCTAAGGGTAGGGTGAGGTTGCGTGCAAGACGGCCCACCGCGGTCCCGTCGCTAGTTGCGATAGATTTAATCATACCTCCCGTTGTTGTCGATCGGCTCTAGAGTGTTTTGGCTACATTTAGCTGCTACAGCCACATCCGGTATAACATCCGGTCCGTCGGTAAAAGTGCTCCGCTACTATAAATCGCCGGGCGCTATGATTTAATGGATTAAATAACCCCGGGCAATCCGAGTGTTAAAGCCTGTGCTCTTGCAGTAATGATGCCACTGATGAACTTCAGCTTGGCCAAGAACGATCAAACATAGATGTCAGTGAGAAGCAGAAAGCAACAGAGCCCTATACCCTTGGGAACAGAGCAGAGAACACACAGAGAGAAAACAACATAAAGTCAATAGCAGCACCGATAGAGACAGAGAGAGGAGACAAACTGACAGAATGGTAGAAGCTGTACAGCAGTGAAATATAGCAAGTGATGGCAGACGGTGAATTCATCAGCTTTAGAAAGCTTTTGGCAGAGACAGTATAATATGGAGGAGAAAGACAATCCTGGGAAAACGTGGAAGTACAGCAATACATGGCGACTTGAGCTACTCTTCTTTCTTTTGTGAACATAGACATTGTTGCCACGCAATGGTAGGCCTCAGGTCTACCATTCTGAAATTGAATTTAATATTATTTGGACTGCTGGACAGCTGACAGTAGGCTCTCTTTACTCTTAAAATAAATATATATATATATATATATATATATATATATATATATATATATATATATACATAAATATAATATATATATATATAAAATTGCAAAAATAAAATCACCTGTGTTTAGTGTTCTAGGGTTAAAGGCCTGTAGCCTGGCTAATAAGCCAGACTCAAATCACACTGTCGTGTGGTATTTGAGTCTGGAGATGCTGTGTATGGATCTTGTTTCCCGGGGGGCGGGTTCAAACATTTTCTCTTTGACGCAATTGGTCAGAGCTACTGTCAGTCAAAGGTCTCAAGCATTGAACGTCACTGTACCAAAGCCCCCCCATATTGCATACCGTGTCCCGATTGCCACACCAGTTCTCTGGTGTAGGAAATGGGCGTACAATTGAGCCTCTCCAGACCGTAATCCGCCGGCAGGCTTTTTTTTTTTGCCAACGGCTGATTCGGTCTGGCTTATTAGCCAGGCTATGAGGCCTGGTATGGTAGGCCTCAGGCCTGAGGCCTGGTATGGTATGGTAGGCCTGAGGCCTGGTATGGTAGGCCTCAGGCCTGAGGCCTGCTATGGTAGGCCTCAGGCCTGAGGCCTGATTGGCTGCCATGCAGCCAATGCAGCCAATTAGGCCGCACACAGGCTTCTGTTTGCGGCCTAGAGGGGTGTGTTCAAGCTACGTGCAACACAAAATTTCGTAAGAAGAAAAAAATTGTAAGAAGAAAAAAAAGGCAGGGTACAACACTTTGTTTAGTTTTTCTTCTTACTAATTATTTGATCGGCCCAAAACATTGTGTTTATTGTGTTGTATGTTTTGTCACAACAAGAGTTGGCATTGTCCGCGGCATAAACGTCTTTAACTGTCTCCATGCCACATGATGCCTCCCCCTTATATAAATACTTAATGAAAAGTCTATGGGGAAAATTAATGGGGAATTATTTCCTGGGCCCTCGTCGTTTTGAAAAGGGGCAGGACTGCGACGCTCTATAGTGAAGACACAGCTCAATTGATGCTGCTCCGCCAATCACAGCTAACATCACAACTGCCTTGTACAGCAAACCACAAAACCACGGACACTGACCTTTGATTAGATAAATGCAGGCCACCCACCACCATTCACTGTGAATACGTCGCGACACCCCCACTTTCACAGATACAGTTGGAGGCCATCGATATTGTCCTTTTCTTTTTGCTGAGGTTTGCGTGATCTGCGCAAAAGGACAGTTAACCCATTTTGGGCGGGAACCCCTTTTGGTGTCTTAAACATTATAATTTAGCTATTGAAAAATAGCAGATCTACAAGCTCATAGCGCGCCACCGAGTGGCACGCTACGAGCTTTGTAGGTCTGCTATTTTTGAAAAATCGTGAAAATATTTATTTCAGAAAATTGGAGGATTTAGAAGGATTTTTTAAAATTTTGAGGTCAGGCCTAAATGGGTCAAATAATAAGGGACAATATCGGTGGCACCCAACTGTAGGTGATTTCATCCCCCCCACTTTTGACCACCCGACTTATTGTTTTTTTTGTTTTTGTTTTTCCACTTGGAACGTCAGCAGCAACAACTCTGTTTCCTCTATATGAAAGTCTATTGGCCCATTTAAGGTCGATTGAACGGCGACTGTGCCATTTTTGCCTATCCAAAGCATGCCTAGCCTCGGAAACCCAGATGTTTTTATTTCCAGGGAGAAAAGAAAGTCTGGGTCCGAGTCTACTTCAATACGGCATACATGTAGCGCAAACGTCGATCACTCTCTGCTGATTTCTGATCGTCCGAACCTTTGTTAAATTGATGCACACACACGTACACACACTCCCCTCTCTCTCTCTCTCTGTCGCTCTAATTAATTAGTCTCATGTCGCACAGCTGCGTCTAGATTCTCCCCGCGGATCCTGCCGGGAGCTGCCTATGCCATAGAAAGCATAGGTGGACCCCAGGCTAAAGCATGGCTACCTGGGAATTTTGGCCGGCAATAAATAAATAAAACACCAAATTCTGCGTGCGGGCTACCCACACTCATCCCCCCCACCCGCAGATACCCTGTGACACCCCTGGATAAATGTCCTTTTTACAAGAATAATCTTGTCATTTATTTTTTTTAAATGCAAAATGTAATTGTTTAATTTGGCCCATGGCTTCAAGTCTCAATTAAAAGTGTATATTAATGCCTGACAACTGATTCTCCAAGGCCATGCAAACACTTGCCCCTTGCTCTTTGACTCGGAATACACAACCACCCATTACAGTTAAAAGCATGCATGAAACTGCGAGTGCACTCACTGCTGGACTAAAGCCGTAATAGTTGTTTTAAAAGCAATTACTCAAGCACTTAAACTCAAGTGAACTTTTTATTAAGCAACTTTGTTTGACGGCATGTACAGACATCCTAAAGTGTTGATTGCTTTTCCAAAGTTACGTATATCATGTTTCTTTCTAGATCTAAATCACACATCCCTGTATTGGTTGACGTGTTAACGGAGGCTGTGAAAAATAAAAGTCTTACAGCTGGATAATTAACTGAACAGCATTGCCTATTGGGAAGAGATGGGGTAAAGTTAAATAAGGTGAAAGGTACAGAGGTACAAACCGAGTCAGCCATCTAAAATAGGCTGTCAGATCTAACAGTGCAATTGTAACCTTAATTACATTTTGAAGGCTTTGAACTCACAATTGTAGCTGAATAGACTAGATGACCCCCAGTCCTCTGCCTTTCCTTTCACAGGCACGCTCTTAATTATCCACATTTTAGTGTTAGATCCTCAACTGGCAAATGTTGCTTTCAAGTCTTCAAACAGATATTAGACTTAATAATTACTTAATTTGAACAGATATTAGGTTCAAATGTCACATACAAAAGGTAGCAATCATGGCCCAGGGCCCCCAGTGCAACTATTATTCTCATTCTGCAACCATGGTATGACTACAATTTATAACTAATCACATCAGTGTGTCTTGCAAATATAACCCTTTTTTATTAAGATCGTATATCACATTAATTTCTCCATTGTTGTCGATCATTGGGATGGAAATAATTGGTTTATATGTGCGATAGGGAGAGAGTGTAGGAGACTCCTGTCACCATAACAACTATACTACGCAGTATCCATGGTCCGTGCTCTTGGTCTCATCTTATTTTAATATTTCAAGTATGTTCCATAAAGTGACAATAAACATTTTATTGCGCAGATTACTATGAAAACCTGCAAAACCTGTCAGTCCGTCAGTCAGTCCATCCGTCACGGCAACATATATGGCCATCAGTCCGTCACACCTCGTGACACGCTCCATATATGGCCGTCTCCATATATGAAGATCACAACACTGACCTCATCAAACCCTGGATAGCCATACATGGAGAAGACTGGATCATCACCCGTTTCCTTTTTGACTGATACCTGTCCATTCAAACTCTAGACGGGCACGCCCCAAAGTTATTAGTGCAGCCGTGCCGGGCAGCCGGCGAAAACTAGAGTTCAAACAGGCCCGAAAATTAAGGCTACCTACCTGGGCCCTCATCAAACCCTGTACTCTCAAGACTCTGCCACCGGTGCCGCCCTTAGATTTCCATATATGGAGCTGACCTGTTCTGACATTCCATATGTTGATCTGACCTCATCAAACCCTATACACTCAAGACACGCTCCATATATGTAACCTGACTCCGCCAGATGGGGCAGCAGAGAGTACACTGGGTTCCCCCCCTCCTGCTCCCATCTGGGAACTCTCAGGCAGACTTGATGCTCCGGCCACCAAACGGCATGGCCAATCAGCGGCAGCTAGAGGCGGGATCAAGGCAGCACTGTGTATGCCTTGATCCCGCCTCTAGCTGCCGCTGATTGGCCAGGCCGTTTGGTGGCCGGATTCTATTATGTTAAAAACGTAAGTAATGTTGCAATCTGCCTGCCTGCCTCTTAACAGTGCTGCCTGGCTGTCAGCCTGTCACTAAAGACGGCCGTGGGCCTGCCTTGTTCTTTTGCGGTCTGGTTCGAAAGCAGGCTTCAGAGCCATCCACCTTTCTACAGAATGTGTAAGCCTCAGGGCTTAAAGCTAAAAAAAATCCCAAGACTGAAAATGTTTTTTTGCAAATCTGCACTGATCTCATTAAATGACCCCTATGAAATCCTCAGGACTGAAATCCGTCCCCAGGACTGAGAACGTTAAGCCCTGAACTGCCTGAAGCCTGCAAAATATAAAGCAAACCACCACCGACCTACTTCATTAAGGTGGACACATATCAACCCCTTTGTCCAACCAGTGTGACTACAATATATTTTGTTCCCATAATTAGCAACCAAACATCAGCTACTCCGTCCGGTCACAAGTCACTGAGATGAAAATGGCACACAGAACTATATGGGAACATTTTGCAATATATTTATATATACGGCTTTGAAATCAGCGGTAAATTCCGCGACCATGGAATTGCGGATTCCTGTGGGTTCATCCCATGCAAGCCAAGTGATTTTAATAATGGTTAAATAGAAGGGGTAGGCTCTTGGCCACTATCTTACGCGCGCACGCACACACACAGAGGAGTGAGGGAAGGTAGAGAAACTGGGAAACGAAAGCATTGATGCATGGCTGAAGAAGCGTTGTGTGTAAAAAAGAAAAAGTGTGCAAATCTAAGAAGGGACAGTGCAAACTTTGGAAAAATATTAGATTATTTCCACCTGGAGTTTTATTGAGGAATTGAGTGCCCTACTGACATTTGTAAAAGTAGAATGATCTTTAAAGCTATGCATTTTGAGCTTTCTGTATGTTTGTTTACGGCTTCAAATGGCAGCGAGAGGAGATCCGTTTTGATACGTTTGCTGCTGTCGACACTGACAGGCTCTCGCTTGCTAAGTTAAATCATGCCCTGTGCACCAACATTCCTTCCTCAAACATGCTCCATATACTTCTGCTTTGATTTAGCAGCATGCACATTTCCTTCACATTGCCAGCAACGTTAAGAAGCCAACTTTCATTTGCCTCCAATTCTAAATGGTCTGCATTTACGGTATAAGCACCGTCATTAAAAGATCTTTACAATGTAAATGAGACACAACCATGCAGGTCAACAACCTGCTCATGTGGAGCAGTTACGGGTTCAGTGTTTGATTCCGTCTGTGAACTCATTTTATGTTTCAAACTTTCAATATAATGTATCAGTTCACAGAGAAGATTGTGTGCACATCTCAATGCCTATATTCAGGCCAGGTGCTGGATGTCAGGCATCAAGGCAAGCATCAAGGAAGAGGAAGAATCCGCACACCAGTTTGTAGAGCTCTGAGACTTACTTTTTTTACTTACTATTTTAAGGCAACATATTACAACGTTTCGACCGACTAGATCTAGTCGGTGTGCGGATGGTAAATGGTGCATTTATAAATGGTAAATGGTGCATTTATATAGCGCCTTTATCCAAGGCGCTTTACATAGATTACATTACATTCACCCATTCACACACACATTCATACACCGTTGGCGACGGAAGCCATGCAAGGTACCAACCAGCACATCGGGAGCAATTTGGGGTTCAGTGTCTTGCCCAAGGACACTTGGACATGTAGACAGGAGGAGCCGGGATTCGAACCGCCGACCCACGGATCATTGGACGACCTGCTCTACCTCCTGAGCCACAGTCGCCCTTGTTCTTCCTCTTCCTCAATATAGTGTAGGCCTATAACACTGATTCTCAAGATCAGATCCGGGGTTCACCAGGGATCCAAATGGACCGTTACGGGTCTGTAAACTCTTGAGTGTCCATTGTTGCACTGACTGGAACAGAGTACATGTACTGTCATTAACTTGTGTTTCTGTTGTCAGACGACTGATTACGCCAAATGTTTTACAGTTTGAGCAGTTAAACACTGCATGATAAATGTGTAAGGGTGTCATTATTTATTACCATCACTTTTGATGGCAGAGGTCACCCCACTCCAGTGCCCCACCCCCGAGTCCTATTATTCATTGCTTTTGACATTGATGGGGAGGTTTAAAGGAGATGTTAAATAGGCTATAAGGCCGAGTGCAGATTCACGTGTTACCTTCAGTACAAAGCAGGTGAATATACTGTAGGTCTTATCATTGCTGAGCTGAGTTATAAGGTCTGGGTGGGGGAATGGGTTGCACAATTCATTGCTAAACCTTGCGGGGGAATCATGGATTTAATCCCCCCAATCTGTGGGGGTGTCAATCTGAAACCACTCAACCCTCCTAGAATTTTCATTTTTTTAGTCACACCCAGGGTCTTCGGGTCATTTTTTTGACCCATTTAAACCTCAAGTCCTGATACTGGGAGGTCGGGGTTCGATCCCCGGAGGGTCATACCAAAGACAAATGGGACCCAGTGCATCCCTGGCTTGACACTCAGCATCAAGGGTTGGATTGGGTTAAGTCCCTGCAACATACTAGCGTCATGTCCAGGGGGTGTACTTGTACATCATGTCCAGGGGGTGTACTTGTACATCATGTCCACGGGGTGTACATCAAGCTGCCTCACGCTACAGAAACAGCAGATGGCCTCCGGCACTATGGGCCTCAATATAATAATCTCAGGCACCACTGTACCAATTAGTTTACAGGCACACGCCCAGGGGGCCTAGGAAGAGCCTCCTCCCCAAATGTTTCACATCGGCCTGTTATTTTGAACAGATTAAAATTAATTTGTGATTAATAGTGAATTTATTATGAAAAATCACGTGATTAATATTTGTAATTGTTTGACAGCAAAGCCATCAATAATTTTAATTCATACAGAATCACCCTAGCAATGGTTTCTTTTAACTCTCCACTCTCTCTGCTGAGAAACAATAAAAATGCCAATGGTCTGTTTACTATGTTAAAAAGACTAGACCTACAGCTAGTTTGCATCCCATGATGAGCATGCCTCAAACACCTGAAGACGTTCAATCGAGCCTCGAGAGACAACGCTCAAAAGACTTCCAGGGGAGCTGAGCTCCACGTAGCTCTGCCATATTCCGAATCCTGCTCTCCCCGCCTCTTCAATCCCAGCTTATTTTACTCAGTGATTCTACAGCGGTGTGCATGTGGTGCTGTGGAAGAAATAGAAGCAGGGCACCCTATAGCTTCACCGCAAGAGGTTTGTTTGATGTTGACTCCCGAGGGGGATGACTGGCCTGATTTCTCATCACCCATCCCCAGTCCACAGCTACTGAGCAGATACTTGACCAGAATTATAATACGACCACCACATACTTGTTGCCGTCAGGCAGAAACGCAGATCTCCATAATTGTTTTAATTTTTTTATGAATGCCCCATTTTATTACAAGTGTAGTGCAGAGGTTCTCAAAACATTTTGGGCCAGAGCCACCTTATCCAAGGGTGTTGGGCGCTATTACTGATGGCAGATTCAAGGTCAAGTCCATACCTAGGCCTATTTTACAAAAAATGCAAGAAATCAAGAATGAAACATCCAACCAACCACAAATTTGAATCACATGACATCAACAAAAATAAATTCCACTTTGACCCATAGTGGGTGCCACAATATGAAAAATGCATCTATTATGCAATCTAACCAATCCCCTCCAGATTAGTTACGCATGATTTCAGGAGTCATGTGATAAAGTAATTGGCATGCAACATTAGTGGGAGGGGCCAATTTCTTAAAACTTTTGTCTGTGCACACTGGCGGAACAATTGATACCGGGCCAGGGGGGTGACCGCACGATCGGGCCCCGTCGAACCTGACTGAACCCCAAATGTCTCTGTCGTGAGTGACTGTGTAACGCTGTGTGATCGTCGATCGATCATCTGACAGCCCGGGCCCCTGGAGTCACAGGCGGGGTGAAAAGACCCCCCTCCCATCCCCCCCAGTAGCTCTGCCCCTGAGTCTGTGTCCATTCATGTGCCAAGGGTATTTGAGCCTTATGAGCCTTTTTTCAAGTCTCGAAATCTGGGATTAGATTCAGATAAAAAAGGCTGGGAAGATTTCGGCCAACGTTGGAGTCAATGAGGGGGGAACCATTATGCTGAAGGACCATCGACTTCCGGTTTGACACAAACGCTGATAGACGGTAGTATATAGAGCGATCTCTAACTGTATCAATATAAAGACTAGCATCCGATGTGTTAAAAATGAAATGCCATCTATCATAAACGCACAATCCGATCAATATAACATTTTAATCGAATGTTGCTTGGCCAATATCTCCCAGCGGATTCCTTGGGTCCCGACGGCATCGGTGTGATCAAGGCAACCACACTTGCAATTTCCAGGAGTTACTACAAGCAGAATTATCTACCTGGAAATGTCATCAGAAAATCTCTGTCATTACTGCCCAGTTTTCCTCAGTGGCTGGAGCTTATGTTTTCATTCAACAAATCCTTGTGTGTGTGTGTGTGTGTGCGTGCCAGCGAGCGCGTGATCGACGTGGTGATGGGAGTGGACGAGCAAGCATGTTTGTGGAACGTGTGCGTTGGAACAGTTGCATCACCAAGTAAATGGTAAATGGTGCATTTTTTTAAATAAATACAATAGCTTGGGAAGTACATTCATTTTGAGTATATTAATTCTGCCGATCAAAGATATTGAAAGACTTGACCATCTATTAATTGAATTTTCGATTGTGGCTAAAATTGGGTTATAATTGGCATTCACCACCTCTTCCAACCTTGGCACAATTTGGATTCCCAAATAAGTAAAGGCATTTACTGGTCTGAAGTGACGAACATGACCGGGAGGGTTTGATCTTTCTTCCGAGTTCAGAAGCATAATGGATGACTTAGAGTTGTTTACTTTGTAGCCAGATATGCGACCATATGATGTTATTAGATCCAGAATAGCTGGGACAGATATCTCCAAATTTTTTAGGAATAATATTACATCATCAGCATATAAAGATATGCGGTGCTCTAGATTTTCTATATTAATGTAAATGGTGCATTTAGCGCCTTTATCCAAGGCGCTTTATGATTGTGCATTACTGTAGGTTTGAATGGGGTTTCTAGGTGTAAGTATGTAGGACTAGTAGCATGCCAAAGTTTGTGCTATTGCCATTGAGAATGCATTGGGCGTTTAAGTTAATAACTCAGAAACTACAAATCATTTCAAAGTAAAACGTTCCAGCATGTGTCTCCACAGTAAGCTGAATTTTAAAATGTGTGAATGTAGTTTCTAGGTGAAAGTGATTTTTTGACGTGCCATAGAGCTGCCATTGAGCCCCATTATACATTTCTCAAATTTGAAAGCACTATATTTCTAAAACTACGAAACATTTCAAAGATTCCTTTTCAGGCAAACATGTCCACCGTAAGATGAACCTAAATAGGTTTGAATGGGGTTTCTAGGTGTAAGTATGTAGGACTAGTAGCATGCCAAAGTTTGTGCTATTGCCATTGAGAATGCATTGGGCGTTTAAGTTAAATACTGGGGGGTCATATTTTGACAGCAGAAACTGCCTGTCATAATTTGACCCCCTCCCTATTCCAAAGCCCCCCCAGGTACATTATATATTTAAACTATTTCCAGCAATGGTACAATTATTTTTTCAGTGAGTAGATCTTGTTGAGCTTGTCATTTTGAAAGTAGATCTCACGTCATAAATGTGTGGGCACCCCTGATGTAGGACTAGTAGCATGCCAAAGTTTGTGCTATTGCCATTGAGAATGCATTGGGCGTTTAAGTTAAACTCAGAAACTACAAATCATTTGTGTCTCCACAGTAAGCTGAATTATAAAATGTGTGAATGGAGTTTCTAGGTGTTTTTTTGACGTGCCAATATCTGCCATTGAGCCCCATGGTAAATTCCTCAAATTTGAAAGCACTATATTTCTAACACTATGAAACATTTCAAAGATTCCTTTTCAGGCAAACATGTCCACCATAAGATGAACCTAAATACTGTACATTCACCCATTCACACACACATTCATACACAGATGGCGAGAAAACTGTGCCTACTAGGCTGAGGAATATATCCCACCCTTTTCGCCTGTTATAACGCCACCAACAGGTGGATTTTTGCAAAACACATTTTTGGAACTAAATGCCTCAAATCATCCAATTCTCATCCAAGCGTAAGAAGAAATGGCACCATTTTCACATTGGCTTATTATAGCGCCCCAGGAGGCCACAAACTACCTGACCTGCCCTGGTGGAGACCTGTGCCCCAAGGGGCACTTTTTCTAGTTTCCCCTCTCTCTTTTTAAAGATGGAGTGCCACAACTTTTGTATTTTTCCAGTTTTTCATGTGTCTATGAGGTGACAGGTGATGTGCAATGTTGTATTAACTTTGTATTTAGGGTTTCTTCCTGGAGGCTGAACCCTTGACAGTCAAACGGGCCAATGAAATAAACAGTAATATAGTGACATCACATTATCAGCCCCTCCCCTAACCCCTCCCCCTTTATCATACAACTACAGCTGTGGGTGCGGCTTCAGTTCACCCATCACCACCCACCAGGCAAACCAGGCATACTTAATGAACTGGTGGGGGTGCCCACATAAAAACAACATTTTAACAAATACTGTACACTTTTTTGAAAAGCCACGAGTGGCGCGCTACGAGCTTGTACGTCTGCTATTTTTGAAAAATCGTTAAAATGTGGCACAAATCTTTGAATATATATTCTTTCAGAAAACTTTTTTATTTATTTCGACGTCAGGCCTAAATGGATTAAAGTAATGTACATAACATAAAAGGTTTCCATCCAACAGCAATGTCTTGAGAAGCACAGCTGGAGGTGGTGCAAATACAGCTACGCAGATTCAACACTAGAGAAAGTGCCCCTTGGGGCACAGGTCTCCACCAGGATAGGAGCGTTTTTGGAAAAATGTGGCATTTCTTCCTCAGCCTAGTGGACTGGGAATATGCGTGCACAGTTTCACCGCAATCGGACACTGTGTTCATGATTTACGGCATTTTGTGCGAAACGGGCCACTTCTGGAAACTTTGGAAGTGAATCGTATATAGCCAATCAGGATGGAATATGAGAAATCAAACAGACAAGTCTTGATCACTATAGAGATCATGTGTACCGATTTGCGTGATATTTGGATAAAATCTGAAGGAGTAATATAAAAAAATATGTTTTACATAAGTCGGCCTACTGGTGGCGCTATAAAGAGCATTATGTGAAAAATACAGGTCAAAGGTTTGTCCTTTGCCTTTAGGGAGTGTGCATACAAAGTTTTACACAGATCAGTGGTTATAGGTAAAACACAAATGGGCCAGTTATAGCGCCACCATGAAGCTGATGTGTACATTTTCAAGTGGCATTTCTTCCTCAGCATAGTGGGAATATGCATCTCTGCGTTCATGATTTGAGGCCTTTTGTTCAAAATGGACAAATCTTGCAAACTTTGGAAGGCAATCTTAGCCAATAGGGATGGAATATGGGGAAGTGGACAGGTCCGTGTTGATCACATGACTATAGAGATGGTGTATACCGATTTGTGTGATGTATGGATCAAATGTGTACGAGTAATATATAGAAATGTGTTATATATCAAAAATCTGCCTCATGGTGGCACTATAATAGGCTGTTGTAGAAAAATTGGGGCAGAGTGTGTGTGCACATTTTGGCATCGACTGGGCCAACGGTGCCGGAGACAGACAGACAGACAGACAGACAGACAGACAGACAGACAGACAGACAGACAGACAGACAGACAGACAGAGTGCAAAACATATTCTCCCCATGCCTTCGGCTGGTGGAGACAAAAAACATCAGACAGACAATAGTAAACTGCATGGACATTGTGAAAGAAAACAATCTTTTATAAATGGTCGCTGGCAATAGCCAGATCCATTTATTCCCCTTGCAGTATACAGGCTTGACAGAAAATATCTCATTATAATTACACATGCTGTAGGTGTGCTGGACTGGCCTTTTGCTACCCACCTGCCGCTTAAGCTGCCAGCAGCACATTAGAAGTAAATGGTTTGTCTGACTTAGAAGGCTGTTTGCTACTTGGTTTTCCTCATGGGGTTAAGAGTGATGAGATTTTGATCCCTTGTGTGAAACCATTACCTCTCTTCTGCCCTCAGTGCACAGATGGTACTGTGCACTTCATTCTCCATTTGGCCCCTAAGTGGGAAGCAGGACAGCAGATGAAATGGGAACTTGGGATACGTGCGGAAAGGAGGCATAGAGAGACTATTAGCCTTCTCCTAGCACTTCACATGTAACACATTCACCCTGCCTAATCTCCAAAAGCAAGTTGATTAATGGGAGAGTGAGCCAATTGGGGTTGTGGTTAAGAGTGTATATTCTACCTGTGCAATACCACCATGTTCTACACAAGTGGAGTGTTAGCAATTTTGTTATGTGTTTATGTTAATACTGTATCAGGGATTTTGTAATCACACAAAGTGTAGGGCGGCTGTGGCTCAGGAGGTAGAGCAGGTCGTCCAATGATCTCTGGGTCGGCGGTTCGAGTCCCGGCTCCTCCTGTCCACAGACATGTCGAAGTGTCCTTGGGCAAGACACTGAACCCTACATTGCCTCCAATGAGTTGGTCGGTGTGAGCTTGCCACCAGTGTGTGAATGTGGGAAGTGAGGACGCTGGCGTCGACTGTTCGCTGCTTCACCTCCCAATGTATGAATGAATGAACCATTCTAAAGCGCTAAAAATGCAATTCATTATTATTATTATTAAGCTCTGTGTACAACTCAATAAAGGAATAAATAAACAAATACACAAAGTTGCTGTATGTTAGATGCATTGCATGTGGGTGAGCTGAGTTCACACGCACGTGCATGCCCTGGAATAATACACATGTTGCTGTGTTATGTGTGTGACAGGTGGATTATACTGTGAGAGTTGTTTAAGTTGTTATTGTTTTTGTTACTCTCGGATGATAATTTTCTTAAATACATCAAGTATTCTCTTTGTTTTTGGATTCTTCATTTAACATGAAGGAACACAAACACAACGCAAACAAAAAATACCCCATGGATAGGGTGAGTAATTCATAGAAATAAATAATTTTGGGGTTTACGCATTCCTTTAAAGAAGCCCTTTCATGTTCTCCTTAAAAAAACAAGTCAAAAGATTTGGTCAGACTGAAATTTCTTTCAAAAGCTGCTATTGATAGAGGTTTAACAGAAAGGTTCTTTTCTAGCTGGCAACCGTTTATTACCTACTTTGAGAATCTGAGAGTACTTCCGACAGACTAATTGAGTCAATACTATGAGTATATCATTTATAGAGGGTGATGTATGACAACGTTCCGATTCAACACAATCTTTTCTAACATAACTTGTGACTATCTTTTGAACTCTAATAACCCAACTTATAATTGTATTTATTTATTTTATTTATTTTTGTTTGTTGTTTTTTTGTTATTTATATTGTTTTTGTCATCTGTGCTTGAATTATTGTTTTTGTCATCTGTGCTTAAATAATTTTTTTGTGTCCTACTGTTTACACTTGGTCAAAAAAATGTATGGTTGTTTGATTGGACTGGATCTTTTTCTTTTTTTTCTCTTGTTGCTATTGTTGTTTTTGTATGTCTGTACTCAATAATTATTGTTTTTTTTTTTTTTTATGTATTGTTTTAATTGTTTTAATAATGACGATAACTGTGGGGGGAGGGATGGGGTGAGGGAGAAAATGAAAAAAGAATGGTATGTTCAAACTGAACTTAAATTGTTGAAACCCGCTACCAATAAACATATATTGCTGCTATTGTTTTAATATTTATCTTTCAAATAAAATAAACAAAACAAATACTGCATATAAAATATAAATGAAAAAAGTAATGGAAAGGTTACAGCCCATCACGCATTAGGACCTTCTAATGCGAGGCGATGGGGACTTTTGTAACTGTAATGACTTTTGTAATTTATTTTTAATATATGGTTTTAATGTTTATTTTATTTGTAAGTGAAATATCCCTTTAAGTTAAAAGTTGTTTATGTGCAATGACAACTGTCTACAAGCCATAGCCTAGTTCTCTTTTGGGCCTCTACTGTATACTGCATTTCTATTTCAGAACTTAAACTGAGGCCCTATGTATGGGGTTGAGACCAAATAAGTGAACAAAGCCAAGGTCTGAGTAATTACATCAGCTGCAAATTATATTGTCTCTGCTAAGAAAGGCATGAGCAACTTGTATAGTTGCTTTCCCCAATACTTCTCAGAGTTCACAAACCGGTTGGATGCAAGACAAAACGGCAGACATCGTTCATTAAAAAATAACACTCTGTGCCACTGTTAAGCCATTACTTCTCTGTGCAGGGCATTGCACCATGTAATTGATCGTGCCTGCTCAGTACACTAGTACCCATCTCCACATTGATTGTATGCACAACGATATACTGTACCTGGGGCCAAATGCATTTGAGGGCATCCTTACATAATAATTACTATACTGACCACCAGGGAATGGCCATACAAAACACCCAAACTATTTATTATTACATTACAGGTACAGAAAAATAGGCACATGGAGTGAATAATTGAGCAATAAAGGATCACTGAACAGAAAGATCTAAAATAGTCAGTTCTAAAAGTGTGGTTGATTGATGAGTTGACTAAATTGATGCATTTACTGAACCCTGCATCTTACTAGGAGAATTCAATCTGGATCCTGTTACAAAATCACATACACATAGATTGACATAACATACTTATACCGGTAATATTTGTTTTACTTTGAAGAGAGTTCAAATGACTATCATTCAGGCTCATCAAATAAACAAAAGCCCAGCCAACCCAATTAGAGTTGCGTATTATGATGGATGAAAGGCCCTCAGTGTAATGGTTTGTTAATAATACACACAACCACCCTCTTGCACTACAATTGTCTAATTAGGGAATGGCTGTTGGGACATGACCCATTTATATAAAACATCTGCAAGCGCTCACACAGTTATTGCATTTCTCTGGCATTTGAAGCTCCCAAATTGTGACAGATGGGGGAAAACAATGGTAAGAAAGCAAAAGCAGTGATATGAAATTGTCGGTAGGCAGCAACAGTTGGTGTGGGAGGACTGCCAACATGCCTAACAGACAGCCAAATCCATAAAGATGCATTGCTTTGATCACTTTGAAGGTGCTGAAATGCAATCTTTGCATAACAGTATATTGAACATTATTACATTATTACAGTATACTGTTTTTCAGTGTGTTCTCACAAATGAACTATTCTGATATGTACTGATAGCATCATTGTGATTGTTATTTCCAATGTCTCAAAATGCTGTAGTTTTAACTTGTAACCATGGGGGGGGGGGGGGGGGGGGGGGGGGTATTTGGGGTGTCTGCTCTCATGTGTGTGTGTGTGTGCCTGACTTCTCCCTTGTTTGCGAACCCTTGCACTCAAGGAGTATTATGTCAGAAACAAATCTGAGCACGCTGGGTATATCAAACCTATGTTATCTCATCTCATTATTGAGGGATTTGATGATATTTTCTTACAAAGAATACAAGGACATCTTCTTATTCACGTTGGTCAGTGTGTTCATAACCTGTCCCATTGCCTACGCTGTAGCCAGCCGCTAATAAATATTCAATCGATCGGCCGATTTCAATCACCTCCGTGTTCCAAACACAGAATCCTCATAATGGAAGTTGATGAAGCACCTGTGGGTTAATGTGCTTCCTTGGTCTATTACTGCATGCACAATAGTGCCAGCACTGCCAATCAATTGTGATTTCTGAGCTCAGTTGCTCTAATTATTTCCTCTGAAGATTTGAGACGTCCAGATTTGCAAATTTTGTATTGGAAAGTAGGTATTGGAGAAAATAATAATGATAATTAGATTAGCAATATTTGCATTGTGCTGCTTTAAAAGGGGCATTCCACTCATTTTCAACATTGTACTATGTCATTAATATACCTTTAGAGCTGAGGTCTGAATTTTTTTCTCATAATTACAGTTCTAGGAAACACAGAATGGGGGGACTTTTTTATTATTTCCACACAACAGCTCTAAGGTATATTAATGACATATAAAAAATGTTGAAAATGGTCACAAAAAGTATCTACTGTGTGTGATTTCCACAGATAAATTGCCATTGCAACTAGATCAGACAAGTTCTTAATACAGTTGAGAAGCAACCAATTAAAAGAGACAAAGGAGCGAGCTCTGAGCAGCATTTTCTTATTCTGGGTGCTTCAGCAAATTTAAGAGGCCCGGCAGCTTTGTGCTTTCGGAGTACAAAAGCAAAAAGACAATGAAGTAGAAAAGCTCCTATTTGTTAATGCCAGAGTTCCTTCACTACAAATCAGCATTGCAAATAGATTTTTCACCCAGCAGTCTGTGGCAACGTCCTGCTGCCAAGTCTAATATGCCATGGCTGACAGTCTCTGCAGTCTGTGCCTCTTCAAAAAACTTCCTTGAGGGAAAAAGTGACCTTTTGTAGCCAGTGGTGACGAAGCAGGGATATTTACGTGTATTTGGTAAGTGCCAGTGGTTGGACAAACCCTGTTATCTCCACCAAGAGATTCTGTTTTCACCTGTGTGTGTGTGTGTGTGTGTGTGTGTGTGTGTGTGTGTGTGTGTGTGTGTGTGTGTGTGTGTGTGTGTGTGTGTGTGTGTGTGTGTGTGTGTGTCCGCACGCACACGTGTGCACGTGCGTGCGCGGCCAATAGGACTATTTTATTACTTGCGCAAGCAGAGCGCACAAGTAATAGTTTTCGTCATTCCGTGCTTCGATGCGTATGTCGCTGTTTGACTACTTTTTTATCTTGATATGGCAGTGGTGTCAGATAGCATACATGTATACTGTACATAGGGGCATTACCTTTAATCCTCCCGACACTAAAACATATCGTCATTACGTCACCATCGAAAACCAATTACACCCTGGCATTGGGTCCTTTAATCCACAGAGCTAGTTATACCAGTTATACCCTGACGACATATGCTGCTATGATACATACGCATCAAACGGGGCATACGCAAAGTAACCACATTATACTGCTAATCAACTTTCAAATTACATATACATATACATAGAGGCATTTCCTTTAATCCACCCGACACTGATCGACATATACGTCACCATCAAAAGCCGTCACTCATCACAGAGAAGCTGAGATTTGACAGTTTGTAGCGGTCGACAGCACTAGTAGGCCATTTATGGCCTACTTGTGTGCAACAAGCAAGTAGTAAGTTCTAGTTTTGTTCTAGTTCATAAAACAGGCTAGCCAACTTTAACCCTGGGTATGGTTTGGCTGGAGGTATACTTTGAGCTGTTACACCGTCTTCTACTGTATACGCCACGAGCATAGAATCCTCTTCGGGTTTGAGTAAATGGTCCCACACTGAATTCATGGTAGTTGAATACATGCTTCTGTATCAACACTTGAGTCGGCTGTGTGTACAACTGTACAACTACTTTTCATAATATTGATAATAGTTTATAATAGATAATAGTTTCAATTGAGATGAAAATTGAGAAATTCAGGGCACCGAGGGACAAACTGCAAGGGTGCCTGTGCAAATTGGCATAGTTAGGCATGCATGACAATTGTTTGTGTTATGTTATGTCATATCAGAGCTCTGGTCAGCTCTGTATTATGCACTGAGAAGCATTTTAAGAAGCCTGTACGAACCATTCCTTTCATCAAGGGGCTTATAGATGTGAATCTTTCCCACATAGCAGGTGCAGGTGAGGCCTTTCATTCAAGAGAAAGATGTAACAACTCCAACAACTACACAGTTATGGATTCCAGGAAGCAACTGACATTCCAGCTGATGTTGAATGTGGTAACGGCCGTAATCGGTTCTTTCCAGTTTGGCTACAACTCTGGGGTTCTTAATGCCCCCCAGAAGGTCATTGAGATGTTCATCAAGGATTCCTGGTATGAGCGCTATCAGGAACCCATCCCAGCATCCTCCCTCACGGCCCTCTGGGTTGTCACAGTTTCCATATTCTTGGTCGGTGGCATGGTTGGATCCTTTTCGGTGGGACTCTTTGTGGACCGCTTCGGAAGGAGGAACTCGATGCTGATGGCCAACATTCTGGTCTTCATTTCTGCGGCTCTCATGGGGTGTTCCAAGCTGGCAGGCTCCTGGGAGATGCTCATTATTGGCAGATTTATGGTTGGGTTGTACTCTGGACTGTCCACTGGCTTTGTGCCCATGTACATTGGTGAGGTCGCTCCCACTGCCATCAGAGGGGCCCTGGGAAGTGTCCACGAGCTGGCTATCGTCATAGGCCTTGTGGTTGCACAGGTGTTGGGCTTGGAGGCTCTCATGGGCAACACCACCCAGTGGCCATTGCTACTCGGCTTCATTGCCATCCCTGCGTTGCTCCAGTTTGCCCTCATGCCCTTCTTTCTCGAGAGTCCTCGCTTCCTGCTCATCAACGACAACAATGAGAGCAAGGCAGAGACTGTGCTGAAGAAGCTGCACGCGACCAAGGATGTAAGCAAAGCCATGGAAGAGATGAAGGAGGAAAACAGGCAGATGGTGACGGAGAAGAGGGTGGCCATACTAGAGCTGTTCCGCTCGCCCCTTTACCGCCAACCCGTCTGCGTCGCCATTGTCCTCCAACTCTCCCAGCAGCTGTCAGGCATCAATGGTGTGATCTACTACTCCACCAGTATCTTTGAGAAGGCCAAAGTGGAGCGGCCTGTTTATGCCACTCTTGGAGTCGGTGTGGTCAAAGCAGCTTTCACTGTGGTCTCGTTGTTTTTGGTGGAGCATGCCGGTCGTAGATCTTTACTGATGGTCGGGCTGCTGGGAATGGCTGGCTCCACCATTCTGATTACCATCGCTCTAAATCTGCTCGACAAGCTGAAGTGCATGTCATATGTTAGTGTCATGGCTGTATTGTCCTTTGTGGCATTCTTCTGTATTGGGCCAGGGCCCATCCCCTGGTTCATCACAGCAGAGATATTCTCTCAGGGACCGAGGCCCTCAGCCATTGCTGTGGCTGGGTTATTCAACTGGACCTCCAATTTCATCGTGGGCTTAACTTTCCCGTATTTAGAGGAGCTGTTTGGCCCATATGTGTTTCTCATTTTCACTGTGCTGCTGGTCGTATTCTTCATCTTCACCTTCTTCAAGATGCCAGAGACCAAGGGCAAAACATTTGATCAGATCTCCACTGCATTCCGCCAGTCGGCTGAAGGTTGAGGACAGGGAATGGTTAATTGTGAGGCCTGAGGAGGAAGCATCATCTTCCATTTAAAGAGGTTGATGGAAGGGGCTCGGGTGGTACATGTTCACCATTGCAGAGTATAGGGGTTCAAATCCACTGTGGTGCAGCTGGTTTTCCAGAGCGAGGTACAAACACAATTTACCTATGTTTGGGGTAGAGAAGCCCGGCGGGAAGAGCGATGCTAATAAATAAAATCACACCGGTGTGAACTGAGTGGTGCAACTCCATGTGGGGGTCCCCGGAACTTCCAACCCACAGGAAGGCGCCCAGGGTGCCAGCCCGGTTAGTGCCCTTAACAAACATTAAAGTCCATAGACTTGCCTGAGTGCTCTAAACAAACATTAAAGTCCATAGACTCGGCTTGCTCTAAAGTGCTCTAAACAAACAATCTCATAGACTTGGCTGCCATATGACGTAATCTTCAAAAGCCATGCATTGGACAAAAATCACACCCGTGTGAAGTGAGGGGCGATCTTATCATCGTACATCATCATACATCATCTCATTCCGAGTCAGAATTTGCGTCCTCACCTTCGTCTTCAATGTTTGTGTTACGCAATGTTTGTGTTTACATGAACACTCAAAATTATCCATTCATTGTCAATGGGATTTCATGTTTCCGTAGGACAAAGTTTGTGCAGATGCACCAAAAGCTGGACATACGAGGTGCTATCGTTCCTCAAAGATCACACGTGTGTGAAGTGAGGGGCGCTCTTATCGTCATACATCTTTACTAATACAAGACAAAAGTGCCATTAACCCTTTCGGGAGCGTACGCATACTCCGTCACATGGTGTTACGCACCTACGCTCTACACCACTTTATTTCTGACTTCTGCTCTTTCCATTGACCACATACAACCAATGACTCCCACATGGCTAGAGTGGCTGGCTTTGCACCCCCCGCCCCACTCCAGTTTGTTCTCGAGGGGAGGAGGGCGAGAGTGCAATCGCGTGGATCTTTTAATTATTTTCCCAGAGTTTAGCACACAACCGATTGTTAACATTTCACGTGGTCCACTTGACTTCTGTTCTTTCAACATAAAAGGTAAGAATAACTTATGTTTGTTTGTGTGTGCACCCGCCAATGCAGCGCAGCGGTGGGTTGCATAATCTTGACGCTTGGATCCAATCCTACATAGATTAGGACCCATCCCCTCAATTACAACCACAGATGCCACATAATGCTTAATTTCCCCATTACGTGAGCCTCAGCCTGCTCCGTCTAGCGACCTCCTCTCCGCGCCAGCACAGCGGACGGTAGCATAATATTAGTGTACTGCATTTACACTTCTGCGCCAATCGACCAACACTTACTAGAAGCAATCTGCTCTGCTCTGTCCATTTACCCTGGGTGTGCGTGTGTCTACGCTGTGTGACCATCCGCTCTACTACATGTGAAGGGCACAATAATGGGTTTAAAAACACAGCTGAAACATGACATGGAGGCTGTCAAATCCCACAATTTCCTTAAACGCAACTAGAGTGGAGCCACCCGAAGGGCGGCGACATTCTAGTCATCATACATCACATTAGGTGCTCAGCCAATCGAATCATTTCAAATCTGGTACATGCAAACACAAATCTGGGCACCCCTCGAAAACTAGAAAATAATGTTCCTGAAGAAACAGTGTGGGCTCAAGTACTTCGCCAAGTGCATTCTGGCCCTGTGTAAATGAGATGTAACTGCCCTCCCTCTCTCTTCCTATTGGTTGACCCACATGACGTCTAGGGGGTAGACTATAAAACGGGAATAAAGAGCGACAATAACAATAGTGGGCTCGCTACTCGAGCCCAAAATAACCAGTAAGACGCCCTGAGGGCGAGAAGCGACCTTGCGTGCACGCATCCACCTGGGTGATGACTGCTGGGCTGGTGCTTTGGCATGGGGGGGTCAGATCAACATATGGAATGGATTCTGTACTGGCCATATATGGAGCATGTCTTGAGTGTACAGGGTTTGATGAGGTCAGATCAACACAATGGAATGGCAGAACAGGTCAGCTCCATATATGGAGATATAAGGGTGGCAGCAGGGGCAGTGTCTTGAGTGTACAGGGTTTGATGAGGGCCCAGGTAGGGCCGGGCCTTAATTTTCGGGCCTGTTGAATGGACAGGTATCAGTCAAAAGGGAGACATCGAAGAGGAAGGACGGGTAGGGAAGGTTCTATTATGGAATGTCAGAACCGGTCAGCTCCATATATGGAGATCTAAGGGTTTGAGGTTAGAGGTCATATGTAGAGTTGCTGGTCGGTTCCATATATGCAGATCTATGTGATGATCCAGTCTTCTCCATGTATGGCTATCCAGGGTTTGATGAGGTCAGTGTTGTGATCTTCATATATGGAGATGTCATATATGGAGCGTTGACCATATACAGTATGGTGGCGTGACGTGTCACGAGGCGCAACGTGCTGACGGCCCTATATGGTGGAGTGACCGGACGGACGGACAGACAGATTTTGCAGGTTCTCATAGTAATCTGCGACCTACAGTCGCAATAATAAAAATCACACTTGTGTGAAGTTTCGAGTTTGGCGGATGCAGTATTTAAAGTCTATAGACTTGCTGGCATCCGGTTATTTTTAATTAGGTTCTAAACAAACCATAGTCCATAGACTTGGCTGCCACAACTTTTGTCCCCACACGTCTCATATTTGCCATTGACATATGTAGACGAGCAAAACGGCTAACCAAAATCACATAAATTCAGTTGTTCATGAGATGATGTATAATTATAAGAGCGCCCCTCACTTCTCACAATTTTTTAACTTGTTCACTTTCCCTTATGTTTTATTTGACTGTTTCTGTGTTTGATATCTGTATATGTCATACTCATTTTGTGTATGTGATCTCTGCAGCATTGCAAATGAGGGTGAATCTGAATGCTTTTTTCCAAGAACAAACGAAGGTTTCAATGAATCAATCAATTTCGGAAAGCCGTGCAGCCCCTCAATAATATAAAATAAAAATAACACCTGTGTGAAGTGAGGGGCGCCCTTATCATCATACTGTACATCATCTCATTCTGGCCAATCACAATTTGCGTTTTCAATATGTACTTTGCTCAGCCAATCAAATCATCGCTATAGGGTGATCAGTCAATCACAAGCCAAAGTCAGAGGTTTGTCTGGAGGTCTATTACTCCAATAGACCCCCAGATGCGGTTATATGCACATATGTCTTCCTGGTGTATTCCTGGCTTCTTCCTGAAAGCTAAGCGCCCCTCAATAATATATTAATAATCTATATAATAACTAATAATAATTAATTAACTAATAATTTTAGTAATGTCCTCAAAATGTGAGTATTAGTAATACCGGGGAGGAACTTGTAGCCTCGGTAAAGGCTACAAGAAAAGGTTTTTATTTGCATTCACATTCAAGGAATTCAAGTGCCTACCGACACTGCTGGTTACTCCGTGGTGGGAAATAATACAAGTACGGTATAATACAAGGGAGAGAGAATGACACGCGTGACAGATGACGCTCCAGAATGCAGCCTTGTAACTTGTAACTTTTTGTTGAGTGGTGTAAACCACTCCTACAACTGGCTTTTGTGTGCATAAAAAAATGAGCATGGTTGCTATGTTCAAAATAATTTCTGACGTAATTAAATCACACCCGGGTGAACTGGATGACCGTAGCAACCGTGGTCATTTTCTCTGCGCAAAAACAGCCAGTTGTGAAATCACATCCGGGTGTGATACATACATTTATCAAAAATGATAGCTTTTTTTACTTAACATATTTTGTGTGATTTCATTACGTCAGACATTACGTCAGACCACAGCTGATCATGCTATATAAAACCTTACACCACTCAGTTCACACGGGTGTGATTTTTTTTGTAGAAGAGGCAAACTAATATTGTTTATGCCGTTCGCTTTGCTTAATATGACTTGATTTGGGTGTGTTCTAAATAAAGTGTTTGTTGATTATCGTGTATCAATCTAATTATAGTAAACTTATACTATTATACTAAAAAGGATAAAGAGGAAGGGAAAAGAGACCCTTTTACAGTACAATAATGTTTCAAGTTTACACATACAAATACATGACATTAGAAAAAACTCACAACACATAGGGTGTTACCAAGGGTGGGTCGTTGTCTAGAGACGGATGTAGATTGTAATCATGCCTCACAGAAACATCCAAATGGCATGGAAAGGCTGTGGGGGTGATAAGGCGACGATTACACTAATCTAATATTGCAATTATGAGGTCTTCCAACAATCCCTGGCACTCTTAATAGCATGGTGTTTAATAACAAAGTATGCCAAAGACTAAAACAATGTTGTCTGTTGAATTTTAACATCCAGTAAAGTTCATGTGAATGGCATCTGTGTAACTGATATGGGCTTTGTCATGAAATTTGCAGTAATTGCAGAGACAGCATGAACATACTGCTCAAATGTTAGCTTGCAAGCTAACACAGCAATGAATTTGTGCAATTAACATATAATAAATGTTTACTCATTATGATCTGGCCCCTTGCACAATATTTGCAGGACCCGATGTGGACTTTAAATTAAAATTATGTGGGCTGCAATTTCTGTCTCGCCTGACTATTTGATGCAAATTAAAATATTTGAAATGTCAACATGGAGTGTTTTCACAATGCACAATGGAACTAGGAATGGAACTAATTGTTCTGTGAGAGATACTGAAAGAAAAGAAAAGGGAGAGGAATTAGCATATTAACTGAAGGCCCTAAGATTCTCCATATCATGCTTATATTGATTCATTCAAAGACTTTTGGGAGTGAACTATAAAAACTCAGTTAATTGATCATTAGAGAAATCTATATCAATCCTTTACTTCAGCTACAATTCATGTCTCTGAGGACCATGGTTCAGTGGCAAACTAGTTAATATTCTTGTAGGAGAGTCTCAAAGACAATGTGCATAGTTTTTGCCTCCTGCAGACATATAGCCCTTTCTCCTGTTTTGCTCTGTGCAATGAACATTCTTCAAGCTACCCTTTTTCATCAATGCTGGCTGTGCCCTAAAATGCAACTGTTCTGGGTGTTATTAGCACCCATTCTAACTTATTACATCAATCGTAACTTAGATCCACCTATGGATACACATGGCACCTTCTCCTCCACACAGACAAACTGCCTATAACAGCTGAAACAGAGCAGTATTTGGTTAGTTGTTTGGCTTTGCTCTTTGTCATGCCAGCTATTGTTAGGCCACTCGTGGTCAGTTACATGGCGCAGGCTTCCAAATATCAGTATGACGAATCTACATCGATACCCAAGGTTTGTTATGATTCCAAGTAATGGTTGGTACTTAGAATGTTTATCTTGGAATACCTGGTCCGTGTTATACAAATCAAAGAGACAGCCCAACTCCAAAATCAGGACTTCCTTGTGGCTAGTGTCAACAAAAACAACATCAGGTGTATTTGAGCATATTTATGTTCATGCTGTCTCTGGTTGGCATATATTTTCAAACTGCATCAGACACTAGGTCAATGATACAGTCGCAATATACAGCACATATGTATGCACTACATCCATTTGTTATGTGTGCAATGGATTCTAGGTGTTGTTCAGAATCATGATGGTTTATACAAAGTGGAGTGTGGATGTCAGGGTACCAGATTGACAGATTGTGTCTAGACTAACGCTTCTGTATGCATGTGATAGTATCTGTGCTGCACTAATAATGGTGCTGTTAGAGCAGCAGTTCCCAAACCTTTTTGGCCATGCACCCCCTGTTATCTCCTGACCTACTGTAGCTGACGCAGTTGTAGTTGGACACTTGGTGATGGGTTTTAGATTGACACCACCATTAATTGCAAAAATAGGCTATCGACAAGTTATCTACATGTCGCATGTAGATTGGCTATTCTTGCTACTTTAGTGTGACACTGTAGCATGAAAAAGTCATTAATTTAGGAAAAAAACATATAAAGTTTAAATATGTGTGGGTAGGGGTGTCACGATTACAAATTTGTCACAAAATTGCGATTAAGGATTAAATTGTGTATTTTGGCATCGAACATTGGAGTTCTGTTTGGTTTTCATAATCACAAATTGTACAAGGCAGATATGACAAATAACTTGAATACAAAGAAATTACTGACATATTTAATTAATAATATCCTTTCAAGAAAATGTGAAAATAGCTGATCTACAAGCTTACATGTTGTATTTCTACTATTTTCGGAAAAGAGCTGAAAATGTATGAACATTTTTCAACGAGGAAACGATTTTGACGATAAAAGCAAAATAATTCTGCATCTAAAAAAATTGTGATTAGACGATTATGTAATAATTGTGACAGGTCTAAATATGGGCAATTGGACATACAATGGTTCTGCCCGACAGAAACCTTGAATGTAACAAATGTAATTTGTATGTAGTACATACTGTAATGTGTCATACCTTCAATGTCTATAGCTGCAGAAAGTAGGCTGTCTTGCCGCCTAGTCAGCCGAAGCAGAGGGAACATCCAGAAGGTCTTGGGATAAACAGTCCGATGCTTCCAGAAAGGCCATGTGTTTGTCAGGAGTCTGCAGTTAACAGAAGACAATTTCACCATTAAATGTACAATACTCAAACTTTCTTATAATCTTGCTTACAAATTCTACTACAAGGGAAGGAACTTAAATATGTTTTATCTACCTGGCTACATTTCAAGTGTGATTATTTTAAGCCTTAACTAGGGTTTAAGTAGTTATGGTTAAACTGGGAGGAGTGGTAAAGTGCCTGCCCACCACTACAGTGGCTTTAGCCTTGGTCCCAGGAAGGAGGAATTCATTGGCTTAACAACTAAATTTGGGAGAAAAGGGGGTAAGCAAAATAAAAAAGTAAGATAACATTTCAGTATTTTTACCGTGTGATTTTAATCATTTGGAAAGTAGTCATGAACATTGGGACATTGATCACAACATTGATCACAATGCCATGAACCCCATCGATCACAATGCCATCAATCCCCATTGGCGCAGACTGCAATACTTTTCCCCCTGTCTCTATTCAAACAGCTGACACCAAATAACAAAACTTTCCTAGCAGCATCTCCTCTGCTATGGCCAGCATGGTGTTGCCGGGGGCCTGTGGCACCTCAGCCACACAGATGTCAGAGGCCTTGCACTTCTACAAGGCTATGTGGATGATGATTTGTGAGTGAAGTGACACCGTTGACAGTTGTTTACATTTAGAATTGCCTGGTTCCAGATGGCAAAAAAAAAGGTACGGGAGGTGGGGGGCATTCAGGTGGGCGATCAGAACACCTCACCAACATGCTTCTCAGGTTTGGGGGGGGGTCACTTGAAAACCGCGGATCATGGCACAAATGCTCTTTGAGGACAGGGTCTGTGGACACCATATGCCAGTGTTAGAGGAGAATAGTGAATAGCACAGATGATCCTGTTGTCACTGATTTTGCTGCTGGACGTCCGACATGTACAACTGTCCAACTGTCAACTGTCACTTCACTCGCAAAACAACATGTATGTGTATATATATATATATATATATATATATATATATATATAGCATACATGGGCAACTGGCGGCCCGGGGGCCACATACTGCCCCCACCTTCACTTAATGTGGCCCGCAGGTTAATATCCCAATACTGATACATTATTTCTTTTCAGCTGTTACAATTTCAAACAATGACTAGTATTAGAATTGTATTGTCTTTTTTTATGTCCATTGTATTTGTATTTAGTTCATAGTGTTAACATAACTATAATTAAAGGTATTAGAAAGGCATCTACAAGAGCTTGTAGATCAGCTATTTTTGCTAGGACAGTAATATGCAATATGAGTGTGGAAATATAGTGGCCCTCTCCATCGTCAAAGTTGCCCACTCCTGATATATAGTGTTCCTTGGTGTGTCCAGACGAGCTGAAGCACCATGGATCAAATCAAACCCCAGTGTTCATGATGGTGGTGGGCTGGTTTACTTTACCCCTGAGCCACCAGGATTCAAGTAACCAAAAGAAAAAGTCAAGCGCATTCTCATTTGCCCACCTTCTACACACATCCCTAGTAAGGATACATGTGTGTGATTTGGACACACATACACACACGTCACACACACACATTCACTCCCATCTCCCACATTCACTCCCATCTCCCTCTCTGCCGTACAGCTGTGTCACACAAAATAGCAGATCTATAAGCTCACAATTTGCTGCATCTGCAACACATTCATTGTGAGCTTATAGATCGCTATTTTCGGCGCACGACACCACAGTACAACGAAGTATAAAATAAATCAGGTCATAAAATGAGTCAACACAGGCTTCCCTGCATCAAGCAGCACCTGGTGATATTTACTCTGAAGAGGTCATATTCAACTGGTGCCACATCTGGCCCTCCCGCTCCATTCAATGTCACCCCAACCAAATGTATGCAGCCCGTTTTATTTGGCCCAGCAGTGTGGCACTTGCCGCAGCAATATAAATCCATGTCATATTGTAGCATCCTCAACCACAGGGGAGAAAAGGAGGCGAGCTTTCTTTCTATATGAGCCAATAGTACAGAGCCAGTATAAAAGAATAGCCCGGGTCATGCTTAGTTGTGCTGCACTGGTTTGTTTCATGCACCAAAAATAGCAGATCTACACATCGTGTCGTGGCGTTGTGAGCTTGTAGATCTGCTATTTTTGATGTGCGGCACCGCCGGGCAACCAAGTACAACTCAGGCAACGGAAAAACTGGATTATGGTATATGTAATGTTGACACCATGGGAAGACCACGAGTCTCAAAGAGTTCAATACCTCGAGACTCGAGTCATCTTTTCAGGAAATGCAACTGCAACATCACAGCGTTTCTTGCACTTGTCATTCGTGAATGAGTGCAAACTTTCAGCACAACAGAACAAAATGAAATAAGCCCAGTACTACTAGGCTACTACTACACTATGCAATGTCACTGTGGGCTGCTATGCTGCGGGCTTTGTGCATTTCAGAGCATAACTGAAAAGGCACAGCATTGCAGAGAGTCGAGCATGTTGTTGATAGTGCTTGAAGTAATTTACCGCTGCACATGATGGAAAGTAAGATGGATGAACAGCGGAAAATGCCCGGAGAAGTTTCTCAACACTGCACACACACACACACACACACACACACACACACACACACACACACACACACACACACACACACACACACACACACACACACACACACACACACACACACACACACACACACACACACACACACACACACACACACACACACAGTGAGAAATCAGCACAGTTTTCCTCACTGACACACTAGACAACACAACTAATTGAATGTGTAGCTACAAGGGCGAGGTCAAACTGTTTGTGCTCATTGCGGTCATGTAAATGCGTTTCAGGGGTAACTAATGTGCCCGTTCAAACATCGTCTGTCATCCTGACTGGATCGCACACAGGTTACAGAGTGTGAAGAACTGCAGCAACAACGATGCGCTTAGGTGGATAAGGAGCCACATAGAAAGATAAATAAAAGACAATTGAACATTTTATGTTTAGTATGATATGATATGCTTATTGAAAGTTGAAACAAGGAATCATGCATGCAGCATCAAAATGAACAACAGTGTATTTGTTGACTGTGGTGGAGTACATTCACTCAAGTACAGTACTTACCGGTAAGTACAATTTTGGTAACTGTACTTTACTTGAGTACTTCCAATTTCTTCTACTTGCTTACTTCCAATACTTTTACTTCTACTCCACTACATCTCAGAGGCAATTATTATAATTTTACTCCACTAATTATTTGAAATTTTTAGTTACTTTGTAGATTGATTATTATTACAAAACATACATTAACCACTTTAGCCCTATATCCATTTTGGCCATTTGAAAATGCTTCTCATTGTGAGCTTGCAGAAAAGATTTCAAAAGATTTGTATAGATTTGAAAACTTGAAATAGGATATTATTCTGTATTAGTACAATACTTTTGTAATTTTACTCAAGTACATTTTGAATTCCAGACTTTTACTAGTATTGTTACGAAGGCTCTCCGCGTTGGGACCGACCTTCGAGACACCACACTCAAGACTCAAGAGTCAAGATTCAATTATCAAGATCAAGAACACCTCAACACATACAAACCAAGGTGCCTGGTCTTACAAGTTTCAACCCAGACCCCTGTATATGACTCATACACTCCGAGGTGTCTGGCTTTACAACCCAGATGCCTTGCCTAGCTTCACTAAGACCCCCGTTCTTCCAATTACACCTGTTAAAATCGGAAACCACTGAGGCGAGCCCTAACCTAACCTTTGAATAACAGTCCTTAATCCTTATCGATCCTATTTAACAATATACAGAGTATGTCTCCATTACAGCTGCGCGCATTTCTATTACTTAAGTAACAATTCAGAGTACTTTTTCCACCACTGTATTTGTATACTGTAGCTCCTAATCATTGCTGCAGTCTGAAAGGGAATTTAAAGGGACACATTTAGCAAAGGAAACAAAACAACCCTAACTCTGTCCTTGGACTCTCAATCGATGGGGAAAAAACTCCCAATGAAATAAAAAAAAATCACACCCGTGTGAACTGAGTGGTGTAAGGTCTTATATAGACTGATCAGCTGTGGTCTGACGTAATGTCTGACGTAATGAAATCACACCCGTGTGAACTGGGTGACCATAGCAACCGTGCTCATTTTTTGGTACGAACAGACAGACAGACAGACAGACACGTAAACTAACAAAGCCAGTCGTAGGAGTGGTTTACACCACTCAAAAAACTTGATGGGAAATGCAAAGGAAGAAACCAAAGAAAGAATCACAAATGAGGGGACCCACGTTCCACACATGACCTTACCAAGTCTGCATACCACACTGGTTCTCTCAAACCTTTTCAAGGACCCACCTGTAACTCACTCTCAGAATTACAGACCTGTAAAGGTCAATTTGGACCCCCCCCCCCCCCCCCCCCCCCCCCAAGGAACCCAGGGTCCCCAGGTGCACCCCACTTTGAGAACTGCTTTAACACAAACATTCTCCTGCTGAAGTACACCACAGAGCATAATATCTGCACCTCTCAGTGGTATCAGTGATGCAAGTGACAGCGCTGAGTGGCAAATGTCAACCTCTTGTCTGCCCCATCCTATTGGTCGATGGTTGTACTTAGAGTTGACACCTGAGGCAGCTCACCAGCCATGTCAATACTGTGAGTCATGGATGATGGAGTTGTATAGTATCTTTTGAAGTTCCAAAAGTAATCATTTGTGAGCTGCAAGACTCAGTATAATAATAATTATTATTATTATGATTATAGATCTGATTGTATTAAACAATGTTAAACTCACCAACAATGCAGCGACAGAAAGCTTGAATTAATCCTCTTTCTATCTGCAAAGTGTTTATTTCAGAAAACTCCACCATGTTAAACGTATGACTTATATGAGCTATACTTTCTGTCAAGAAAAGCGCTCGTTTTAAATAAGGCAACATCTGCACTTTCTGCAGGCTGCATTAGTACAAATTCAAAACAGCTGGTCGCTGCTGGTGCATAGCAGGGCCTTTGAGTGATTTCCAACAAGCGCTTCCAAACTTGAAAACTCAGAAAAATAATCACCTGGAAGTAGGATGTCTACGGTGGACTTGTATTAAACAAACACTGTTTGGATGTATATGGCTGTCAATGGGTGTTGCAGCTTTATATCAACAATAGTGTTGCAAATTGCAGCTAATAATTTTGTCACATAAACCACCCATGCAAATAGACCTTATATACAGTACATAGCATAGGCGGGGACGCGTCACCCGATCGAGCTTACTCGTGTGAGTGAAGAAAAGATAAATACTAGTATCTGCCTACCTGTATATTTGGATAGTCTGCAGTTGAATGATTTGGTTCATGTTGACATGTTCGCTCAAAATAGTCAGTGACACGTGACATGGCGGGCATTTGTTTTTGTTTTGGTGACAAAACGTACCTGACGCACTGCACGAATATCCTACCAAGATGAGCTTCAGTTCAGGTGTAAATTATGTCAAAAAACTAATGTTAGACATTAGTAGACAATAGGTTACAGAATGCAGACAGGAGATACGAGATAGCTTGCAGCCATACACATTTCCGCCCTTAGGCTACCTTCTAAACAAACTCCTGAGTCTTGCTGCTCCTCAAGCACAACTCAATGATGCCCTCAAGTGGCCTGAACTGCAGCTGCAGTCAAACCATACGTCGTCATAAACCATTTCCTCTTGTCGCCCTTTGCATTAGCGTTACAGTATATCTGCCCTTCTTAAAAAATACAAGCAATTTATATACAGACAAGTAAAAGCCTGAGAGCAGATTTCTTCTCCTCAGACTGATTCAGTGCAGCTGGTGTGGAAAGGGGGTGATAAATCATGAAAGATGGTAGAGATTTGGAGTTATTTAAGGATAGAGCTCCTCCTCTGTCCATGTCATTTGTGGCTGTGTGAAGCAGCCAGCAGTCAGCGACCATTAGATCAACAGAGAGAATATCTGATAGATCAAAATGCCTGCATGTGCTGCAGAATAATGATCTGGTGGTCGTTGTAATTTAAACATGAACAGGCCCATTAATTGCAGTTTCAAAATATAAAATCCCCCAAAAACTCCAGGGAAGAAAAGAAAAACATGTATTGAATTTATAATTGGACTTCTGTTGAGGCATTCGATTGCTCTCCATCTCTTGCACTCTTGCCATTCTCTCAATCAGTTTAGTCTTGAAGGAGTTTCCAGAGCAGTTGGGTCCTCGAAGCGCGTCCCATTGGGAGGAGACCCCGGGGCAGACTAAGGTCCAGTTGGTCCATTCCTCATGCTGCTTGGCCCAAGCAATTAACTTCTTGTTTGTCCTCATTAGTGGCTTTATTGTAGAAATTTTACCATGATGGCCTGACTCACACAGTCTCCTCCGAACAGTTGGTGTGTCTGCTACTTGAACTCTGAGAAACCTTTTTTTTGTGGGCTATGGTTTGAGGTGCTTTTAACTTGTGGTTTCTGAGGCTATTAGAAAACCATTCCAGGTGAGACTATACGATCTATATACTTATGAATCTGATATGAAGAATATAAGACGTGTGCAAAAGCTATCATCAAAGCAAGTGTTCTTAAATATAGTTTTGATGTGTTCAGTATACCATGTAGAAGGAAAATGGTATGTGTGTGTGTGTGTGTGTGTGTGTGTGTGTGTGTGTGTGTGTGTGTGTGTGTATGTGTGTGTGTGTGTGCGCACGTGTCTGTGACGCTGTGCATGCGTGCGTGTGTGCATGTCTGTGACACGCACATGCGTGCACGTGCGTGCGTGCGTGCACGTGCTTGCGTGTGCATGTGTGCATGCATGTCTGTATGTGTGTATGTGAGAAAGTCATTAACTTTGTGTGTAGTTCAATGCTCCTGTGAAGCAGTGTGAATGGGCTTTTGTGATGCTGTGAATTGTGAAAAGATTGATATGATGTGATACATTTACTGTAAAACCTAATTACTTATTTCTTCAGTGTTAGGCTCTTCTCAGCAACCTAAAGCAGTGAATGGCAGAAATGTAGGCTTATTTTTGAGTGGTGCTAGCTTCTGTCTGTGTGTGTGTATGAGCACGGATTAGCACAGATAAAGCAAAGCAAAGTTACTATATTTACCCAGGGTAACTGGACTAAGCATCAGATACTTGTTTACAGCCAGGCCCTGCTCATAGAACATTTCATGGTAGTGGTTCAATGCCTTGCTCAAGGGCACTTCAGCGGTGGTAATTTTAACGTGCCGGTCCGGAGATACGAACTGGCGACCTTCCGGTATCAAGACCGCTCCGCAAACCGTTCGGCCACCGCTGCCACCGCTGCCACTTGCCAGATGTCTCTGTGCGTGTGTGTGCGTGTGCGTGTGCGCGTGCGCGTGTGCGTGTGTGTGTGTGTGTGTGCACGGATGAACACGGAAGTATCAAGCAAGCTAATACCGCTGGATGGCACTGTTGTGCAGCGTCACACACACACACACACACACACACACACACACACACACACATACACACACACACACACACACACACAGGCCAGGGTACAGTACAGCACCACTCACTTCAGACGGGTCAAAATGTGTAGGTTAAAGGTTGAAGTTTTTAGGACAGAAGCATGCATCATTTGTGTCCAGTGAGTTCCACTTAAGCCGCTCTATGGTGGCCTTACTAATGAGTCATTAGTAGGCTAATGACTTAACAATTTAGTTCTACAGTAATGACGTAGCCACAGGGAGACAAACCTAGCTACATTCAATTTGCACTGCGTAATCTACCATAGCGGGAAGCATGTACAGTATGTATGGGAGAAGGTGAACAGTGAGGGACAGGGAGGTGGTTCAACAGATCTGGGAGCAGTATAGTCTTCTCTTCGGAGGAGCTTAGAGTTGGTCCAGCTTTTGAATAACACATTATGTGCACGGCCAGCACATACACATACTGGTTGGTAGCATAATGTTCCAATGAAATCCTCATACTGTACATTATTTTCAGGTGTTGTGACTACAGAAAGTATTGCACAATACAGATTTAACCTTTGACATAGCTGCCAGCTGTACGCTGATTATCAATGATGGCGACAATGCATACTGTAAAAACTTAATTTATTAACAACCACAGATGCACAATGCATTTTCTTATAATTTACAAAAAGACAAAAACAATATTATTATTTATTTTATTCTACTACTATGGTAAATAATAGTTAAAAGAAGTCAAGACTTTAAGGATGCTTTATTTTTCATAGAATGTAGAGAACCATTATTGTTATTAGTACAAGCACAGTCAACCACTAAGAAAACTGACCACTGACATCCTGGAATGGAATGATTTTAGGTCTATTATCAAGTTATCTGTATCATTGCACAACAATACTCCCAACCTGTTACTTATTTGTACCACAATGAATGTATTTGCATCATAGGGTAGTGTTAAGGTTCAAACTATTGACCTTTGAATCACAGAACTTTTGTGTTAAGGAGTTAGTTGTGCACCTGCTTATGAAAATGAATGGTGAAACAGAAACACACTGTACTGCCATACTGGTTTCAAACTTCTAATAAAAGTTTTCAATCAATCAATCAGCCTTAATCTTCGTGGTTATATGTCTGCAGTGGTTGACAAGTACATGTACTCAGAGGTATCAATGCTAAAAAATATATTTAAAAAGAAAAAGTGAATACAGTATGTCAAACAGTAAACCCATTGGCACCCCCCCTGCCACAAAGCATTTACCTGTACTTCTAAAGGAGGCTTTTGGTCTTCAGGTCACAAAAAAACCCTTCATTGGTTTCCAAAGTCATTGTGACTAGTGACTACAGTAGTCCTACTGTATACAGATCCCCACCTCCCTGATAGCTATCATATCACATTTATTGTTCAGTCCATAGGAGGCCTAGTAATGATTAAATGGTGCAGTCTCCTTCAACTCATGGTACCCCTGGTGGTTTGGCTCTGTGAAGAGACAAAGAGGGCAGTTAGGGCTGGGATGTACCACAAAGTCTACCTGTTTTCCTACATTACACCATTGCTCTCAATTTCTCAAAAGACCATTTTAGAAATAAAGGCTCTACATATTGATTTTAAAGTGAAGGGATAGAACACTCAGTTTTGTGGGCATCAAGCACAAGTTGATGTGTGCAGCAAGAGTATTTCTGTTTTACAAATGTGTGTTACTACTGTACTCTTTGAGTACCAGCCATTTAGTGTTCCTACAGACGTAGCCTAACTGTTTTTGTAAAAGTTGTTTATTCAAGCCCATTTGGATTTTCACCTCATTCAGTTACAGGGCAAGAACTGCTTTATACAAGCATAATATCTATTTTGTTTGGTTTTTTATATCTTGCAATTGTAGTCTGTAAAAGGCAGTCACTTAATAATTTTCTGGACATCCCAGACGATGTAGACAAAACAGGCCACTAGCAGAATGCGTTTGAGAAAGTAGATAAGAGTTACGCTACCAAGGGTCATATTCTCCTCCACCAGGGGCCTCTGCTCACTGCAGTTGACCACTTTTCCCTGAGCTGCCCCCAGGATGGTCATGATATCCACAAGGTTGAGCTTCCCCTCTTCTCTGGCCTCTTCCACTTCCTCCTTCAGCTCCAGCGCGGCCTCCTCGCGCTCCTCAATCTCCTCTTGCGTGAGCATCTGGCCCAGGCCCTGCCCCGGACCACTGTTCCCCACCTGAGGTGGCGCCAGTGAGCACAACGCCCTCACCTGGCCGTAGGACTTCAAATGCACAACGTTGGCACGCAGGAAGAGCAGCAGCACGTTGAGGTCGTTCAGCGGGCAACCTAGTTTGCGGCCGCTGATGAGGCCCAGGGCTGGAAGCACCTCGTACACAGACAGGAAGGTGGTGTCCCAGATGAAGAGTCGCACCAGGCTAAACAGGACAATAGGACCTAACAACACGTAGATGGCACCGTTAGCAACGCTTATGACTTGGAAGACCAGCTGGCCGGTCATTTTACACTGGACCAGCTCTGGAATCCAGTTCTGGTCACGCAGCATGCCCGTGCGAACGAAGCAACTGAACTCATCCTGCAGGAAGGCAGAGAGGTGGAAGTAGGCCAGATAGAGGCAGGCGGCAGTCATGAATATGAGCAGCAGGAAGCCACGCAAGAAAAGCATGCTAACCAAGAAGTAGGAGTTCTGCTTGCACTGCATGTATCGCTCCAACAGGGGGTACTCAAAGTAGCGCTTCCTTTTAGCCCTGGGAAAACAAAAACAAATAAATAAGATTAGTTCTGTATTTTAACCTTTTTTTTTTTTTTTACACATGCCAATAGCAGCATTGTTTTAACTTGGAACGTAACCTTGTGACAGGCAACGACAAAACGTTTTCTATCCATCCACTATATGCCTTGAGGCACTCACCTCGCCAGCTCAGCCTGAAAAGTGAGTGGGTTCTTGGTGTTCTGCCGTATGTCCAAAATGCTTTGGGCCATTCGGACTGAGCGGTTGTAAGACTTGTCAAGCTCGTCAATGATGAAGAGCAGGTCTGAGCCCAGCGTGGGCATGACGAGTTGGCGCCAGATGAGAGCCGGCAGGTACATCAGAACTGCCATGGCCAGGAGAGAATAGGGGAACATCTGGAAGGATGTATAGAATGGGTGAGAGAGAAAAGGAAGGGAAAAGAAAATGGGAGTGAGGATGAGAGTGAAAAAGAAAAACAGAGAGTTACACAAAACGATGGTTTAATAATAACATTCTATTATTCATCATCCACAAGGTATTTTTTGTAGAACTGCTTATTACACATTCAACCACCACATCTAGAATGTCACGTTTATTATTTCACAGACCGAATAGTTGGAAAAGGCTTCAGCAACAAAAGGGCAGAGAGCGGAGAGTCCGGTTTACTGCTGGAGGCTTACCTCAGTGTTTTTTTTAAATTGTAGTCATTCTCTGTCTACACAGCAAAGGAAAATGTTTCACCATGTTTTAGCTACCCTAGACCAATTTGGAAGTGTAGCCACCCTACAATTACAAACTGTTTTAGGGTAGCTAAATCATGACGAAACATTTCTCCTTTAGTGTGACTGCTACAGGCTCAATGGTAGGCCAGATGACAGCCAAGTTTCTATTAGAACAAAGTCATTTATTTCTCAGAATATCAACACACTGCTTCCTATGAGTACAGTAAAGGCCTATTCATAGTCCAGTTTTCGGTGAAGAGGTGACCACCGAATAGGCCTTAACTGTATGGTATAGCCACAAGGAAATAAGAAGACACAATAAATAATCATGTTATTAGGAGGCTCTCCTAAATGTGTGTGGAGATGACTGAATCGTGTGTATTCACATCACACCGAGCACCAATTAGTTTGAGGTGTGACTTCCATCGCCATCGGCCACCCTACGATAACACACTGTACAGTACATTCTAAAGTGTTAATTGAACTCTGAGAATGTAAAAGTGGGGAGCATAATAATGAAACAAAATATAACACAACTAAATATAGTGAACGCTGACAACTTAAGACAAACAAGCAACTCCAATTAGTGTGGAAGATTAGAAGATAACTGTTGTTATGCACCAGCTAATGGGGATCCTAATCAATAAGCACAATAACAATAATCCAGGAACTTTTCTTTCCAGCTTTGCGAAGTGTCTGTTGATTTAAATATACCCCAAAGAATTCCCTCTAAACAACAAAGTCAAATTAACTCGATTATAATTGTTCAACTCAACTTACTTTGTGCACCCAGAGAGAGCGTTCCTCAAAGTTTCCACTGGTGTCAAACTCGTGATGCATGAGGGAGTCCCAACAGTATGTGTCTATGTAGCTGGCCTGCTTGATTGAGAAGTTGCTTGGAGGAAAACAGGTTATCTGTGGCCCTGGAGAATAAACAATATGTGTTAGATTAGATATTGATATAAATTCCTCTAAGCTTCATGCATACAGTACTTATTAGTTATTTATACACATACACTGCAGCATAGTGTGTGGTAGGCCTGAATATTGAATATACTGTATGGACGTGCATCGATGCTTTTCATTGAAAAACAAGAGAAATCACATGGCAACCTCACATTTAAGAGCTGCGGGCCCTCGATTCCAAAATTGTGCTTCTCTATGGTATATTTAGTTCACCTTAGTTTAGCCACATATGGCCCAACCACTTGAAGCTGTGTTCCACACCCATCTCTCATCTCACACGGGTGGAGCACGAGGCTGGGAGGCAACACACATGGGTGTGGCCCCTCCACTTCAGAGCTTTAAGAGAAGATGGTGCTTCTATATTTTACAAGCAGCCACCACACATACCCATACCCAGCACTCTAAAAGCACAAACATACTATCAGCAGATGATTCATCTAGCCCATCCAACTCATTACAAGAAACTAGTCAAACTACATGGTCAAATGTACACGTTACTGTACTGTGTTGTGTGTGTGTGTGTGTGTGTGTGTGTGTGTGTGTGTGTGTGTGTGTGTGTGTGTGTGTGTGTGTGTGTGTGTGTGTGTGTGTGTGTGTGTGTGTGTGTGTGTGTGTGTGTGTGTGTGTTGGAGTGTACATTACAGCATGTGTAGTGTTGTGCAAGGGCCAGGACAGCCTGCATCACATCACATATGGATTGGAAACACATTACTGTTAATCTGTGGTTCAGGCATTTACAATTTACAATCTAGGCTTTTATCAGACGCTCTTTATCCAAAGCCACATTGTCTTAACAATGGTTCAAGCATTTGTTTAACCACATGAACCCTCTTCTTTGGGGAAACATTTGGCAACAATAGCACATCTACAAGCTCAAAATGCACCGCAAAGCGACGTGTTGTGAGCTTGTAGATTGATCTTTTCAATGAAGAGATTTGGGATAGATTGAGGGAAAAAGGAGGGCACCTAGTATAGGGCCCTGGGGTACACCGATCAACTATTGTTGAGTGGTGTGGTGTTGTAATGGCAAGCTCTGCTCTGCTGTAGGTTTCGTAACGTATTCAACTCTTGCAATTGAACCTCACTCTAGCACTATTTGTGACGTCTATCCGCACTATCCGTTGTCGGGGCAACATCCGTGATGTCACTATACGCGCTATCCGTTGTCGTGGCAACAGGTATAGTATGGTTGAACATATTAAATGTTGTTATTGCTGATGAGGATATTGTTCGTTGTAAATGTGGCAGAGAGGTGTGCCCAAGTTTAAAAATATATATACTAGCAGGCTCACTGCCAGTTTGTTGTCCGCCGAAACTATGTAGGCTGTTTTTAGATCTGCCATGAACTATCTCTAAATATCCATGCATATGTACTAACTAATACTAATTTACAATACTAGGTTACTAACGGATGATCGGATTCTAATTGAGACCAGTAGTAGTCTAAATCTACTGTAAACAGTTGACAATAAACAAATGACCTGCATACAGTATCTGGTCACTATACTGTATGCGGAGCATTTGCAGGCCACTACATAGTGTATGATACACTATGTATCATTCTGCAGTAGGCCTATCTGTAGCTTTGAAGAGGCTTCTCTCATCTGGGACTTTAGGTACAGGGAATTTAACAACTTGGAAGGCACCAACCACTGATTGTATTGGCAGCCAGGGTTTATGTACATAGGTTAATGGAGAGGACCAGTCAGATGAAAGATCTGCCAAGGAAGAGGGCCAAATTGTCACCGAGATGCCATTCATTGTCAGCCCTTACTGGCAGCCACTTTATCTTTAATTAAACAAATCTTGGACAATTTGTCTTCATGTTTTAACTGTGGACTGTCTGTTTGCTGGGCATCCGGGTGGCATAGAGGTAAAACGCTTGTGAACCACCATGCATGGAGGGACGGCCGGGTTTGTTTCTATTGTCATCTCAGATGAAACCCGGCAGGGGATTGTGTCCTTGTGGCTGTGGAGATAGCATGAACCTCCACATGCATTGTGTCCTTATTGTGGCTGTGGAGATAGCATGAACCTCCACATGCATTGTGTCCTTATTGTGGCTGTGGAGATAGCATGAACCTCCACATGCATTGTGTCCTTATTGTGGCTGTGGAGATAGCATGAACCTCCACATGCATTGTGTCCTTATTGTGGCTGTGGAGATAGCATGAACCTCCACATGCATTGTGTCCTTATTGTGGCTGTGGAGATAGCATGAACCTCCACATGCATTACGCATTCACAGTGAAACTCCTCACTGTCGGTTGAAAAGAAGTGACTGTATCAGAGCAGGCATGCATGTGCTGTGAGTATGTGTGTATGTGTCATTTATGTTGACAAACCTGACAATAATCAACATAATACAAAATATATATTATTATTCTGTGTTTTAGTGATTTGGCAGAGGCAAGTGTGCTGTAATCTCCGCCACCTCAACTGTCTCATACACCCTTGTCTCAATTAACATTATTTCCATTTTATCCTCACATTTTGTGCTTTGTACAAAAATGTTGGCTGAGGATCCAGGTGCGAGCGAGCCAGACAGACACACCAGTCAGCACAATCAGGGGCTGTTGTGAAACTGACACCGCCAAAGATTAGGCAGCCAAGATCCATCACTTTAGTTGCGTTCCCCAGCAGCACCGCGTCATGTTCCACGCTCTCTGGTTAATCAACACATCCTCTCATTTGACTCAAATAGAGGGAGCCGCCGCACAAGGAGCCTGCATGTAATTACAGAGCGCCAGTGTTAGTGAACGCTGCTCTCAATCATCCCATGGCAATTAGCATCAGGCGAAGGCTGATTGTGGACCAGCACGGAGGGGGGGAGTAACTCAAAGTCAAGGGAGTCAGCATCCCTGGCTGTAGACTTTGGCAGACACTGTGGTGTATGAAGCCTGATTTAGGCTTTGTTGTACGATTCACAAACAGAGAATAAGCTGATCACAACATGTTGCAAATATGACGCATAGCATACTTAGCATAATAGATCTGCTATTCATTTTCAGTCTAGCCATTAGAAAGATATAGGGCTGGTGTGTTTATTTGGGGATAATGTTGTTAATTTGGAATGAAAAGAAAACAATACTACATGCTAGCCTAGCTACTGCATGTCGGTCAAGCAAGGCCATGTAGGATTTGCTAAACAGAATGCATGACACATTTGCAGACAGTGACTTTATACAGAGTCAGACTGACAGATAATAAATAAACATACAGCCATTACAGTAGTTTTGCAATGCTCAGCTGAAAAGCATCTTATTCCCAAGGACCTGTTACATTCACAAATGCTGAAGTCAGCGTTGAGTTGGCTCCCAAGCTCTAGAATTATTTCCCGAAATACACATCTCAATGACCACAGAATATAGGGTTCTTTGCTTTTTAAGTTTGGAATAGATGATGTGCATAAATATGAATTTCAATATTCTAAGCCTCATGAATAATATGTGTGCATGTTTATGTTCTCAATATATCCCTTTCTTGTAAAATATATTAATTGCTGTCTGGTGAAAACCATCTATCCAAATCGGCTACTGTTCAGGGAACTGAAAATAAAAGAACCTGTGTTGCATTGGATCCAGTGCAGTTTTTAGTCACAAGGTCTTGTTAATACTTTTCATTGGTTAAATACTTATAAAACCCAGCTCACAACGCATTGCGCATTTGCGACGCACCGCAAGCTTGGAGATCGGCTATTATCACTATACTTTCATTTGACACTGTTGTACTTACTTTGACAAAATCAAAGTAACTAGTAACTAAGGTTTTGGAGTAGAAGTACAATATCAGGATCTGAGATGTAGTGGAGTAAAAGTATTGTACATTTGGAAACACTCAAGTAAACTATAATATACCTGAAAATTGTACTGCACTTAAATACAGTACTTAATACTGTTATACATTTATGGTGGGAACGGGGTCTATGGACATACGTACACAGTTTCATTCATGATTCATTCATTCATTAAAAACACATTTGAAAACTGTCAGTGGTGGAAAAAGTAGGCTACTTGGTTACTTTACACCAGTGAAAAACACATTTGAAAAGTGTAGGCCTACAACAATAAGTGGAGCTGCATGCTCACCAAGGGAGACCTCGCGGGCGAAGGCCATGGAGACCAGAAGCAGTGGCAGGCCGACCGACACAAACTTGATGACCTTGTCCAGCGGTAGCTCCAGCTCCAGGTGTGTGAGGCGGTTGGTGGGGGAGCCCTCCTGGAGCAGGGCGTCGGAGAGCATGGCCCTGGCGGCCGCGCTGGCGATGGACATGTTGACGCCTGTCCAGCCAAAAGGAGAGCCGTTTCATTAATGGATTGCATTTTTATAGTGCTTTTCTATGCTTACTCAAAGAGCTTACAATGGTCCATTCATTCATACATTGGGAGGTGAACCATGGTATCCTTAATTAGGGCATGGCTGTATTAAAAACAATCTTTCAAAAAAAGGTTTTCAAAGACATTTCAAAACTTTCCACATTATAAAAATAGAGAAAATAGCAGATCTACAAGCTCACAGTGTGACGTGTTGTGGCCTTGCAGATCATCTATTTTCTTTGTCATACAACGACATATATAGCTAAGGCTTACGTGGTTTCCGGTAACCAATTCACAGTAGTGGTCAGGTTACAGTCAGTTTCAGACCATGTACTGTACTCATACCGGTTTTCTTCAAGTGCCATTTTGTCCGTTTATTTGTGCTGCTATAAAGTGACCGCCAACCCAACCAATAATCACAATAGCAAAATTAACATTATCCCAAAAATAATTTTCCTTTCCATAATGCAATACATATATCATTGTAATGTATCATGCAAAAGCTATAAAACATGGAAAAAAGTACTTTCATCACCTTACCTTAACCTTATGTTCTCCACGCTTTGATCGGTGACTCCAATTGAAAGTCTGTTACAGTTACAGTATGTCGCTCTAAGGACCAGAATGCTGTTGCAAAGGGCCTTAAGTATTTAGGGAGGGCCTTGTTAAATGAGAGGTTGAATCTGGGTTGGACCCGGCCGAGCCGAACCAGGTCTGTCTCTAATTAAAGAGAAGGACATCTGGGAACATGTTGGAGCCCAGATGGCACTGTTAGCAGACCTCCAGTACTGAGCACTGGTGTGTGTGTGTGTGTGTGTGTGTGTGTGTGTGTGTGTGTGTGTGTGTGTGTGTGTGTGTGTGTGTGTGTGTGTGTGTGTGTGTGTGTGTGTGTGTGCACGCCCATTCAGTTAAACATGCTGTATGGCTGTGGTACGCTTCAAACCATTTGGCTTTTGCTGCCTCTGTCATTCACCAGCCTATTTTTACTACACTTTAGCCTCAGAGCTGCTGCTGCATCCTGTACACTGATGGATGGTGCAAAGGCTGTGTCTGACCTTTTTGTTCATGTGAATGTCAGAGCTTCAGAGAGAGCCATGTTGCTGCTCATGAATCAGCTGCCATTTCATTGCATGGATTTGACCGTGTGAAACGCAGCACTGAATTAACCGCTTGAACTCCAGCATCCATAATCCATGGGCGGAACAGTAGCCAGAAATAGCAGATCTACAAGCCCGCAACGCGCCACAGCGCTGAGCTTGTCAATCAGCGATTCTTGGCGAAGAGATTTGGTGTAGACGGGGGAAAAAAAGTCCAGGTACAGACAGAGCCAACTCAGGTCCAGTTTACGAAGTCTAGAGGGTTTAAAAACAATTCAACAGGTTATTGCATTTGCACTGGTAGATACAGTATGAACATTTGGTTTGGATGTGAGATGGTGGGAGGTAGGCTTTGTCAACATGGCACCCCATCTGTGTGGTTTGAAAATGAAGGCAGAAAACAGCAATGTGACAGTTGTTCATGAATACTTACTAATTAGCTTATTACTGGAACAAAAAATGTGTTCCAACAACTATGACTACTTTGGACGTTTCCGTGAGCCTTGCATTGAATAATATATATCTGGGGGGGGGAAATGCAATTAATAAAATCTTCCATTGAATATAATATAATAATTTGTCGCTAATACCGTATATGCCATCATAGATAAACTAAATCCGAAATGCTGGTTGTATTGCGAGTAGTGTTAATTTATCCATGTGTAAATGATTTAAATCAACACTGAGGATTTTACTGTGTTGATGTTTTCAAAATCCAAAAAGGTTCTGCTCGTATTGGCCCTGCCAGAGTGAAAAGGTGGGACAGCATTTGGGTGGTGCCCGCCAAGCAGGCTGAAATCATAGGCATGCAGTAGGCTAACCAGTGGGTGGAATCCTAGACATGTGACAGGAAAATGGGGGAAGCATGGGCCAATATTTAGACGCCTAAAGTACTGTAACTCTGTAATCTGGATATATACAGCATGTCCCTGCAGTGAGACAGGACCAGAGCGCCCCTGCACCCCCCCAACCAAACATTTTTGGAGAAGGCTAGCTTTATATTCATGTCTTATGTCAGAAATGTTCTACTCCGCTTTGTTGCTCTGTTCAGCTGGTCCCCCCACAGCCAAACAGTCTACTCCCTACTGTGGCAACTACGTGGTGCAATCCAGTGCTAGTGTAACACCATTTAACCCTTACAGGTCTATGCTAACGCTCTGGATTGGATTCCAATGTGTATATGTACCGCCACAATAAATGTGTAGCTTCTGCTTGTTAATATCATTCAACCAGAATGCTTAGCTTTACATGTTTTAATTATTAAAGTTGGTCTATTGAAACACAATAGATTATGACAACAAAGTGTACAAACGAAATAAAAATATTTCTATTGTCACTTGCTCTGGAAGATCCATTAAAAAAAGCAGTCAAAAAAAAAGAAAGAAAAAAGAATATTAATGTAGAACATACTTCACGATGAACAGTCAGAACATTCAATAACATGGTTTTCTTTTCTAGACATCTTCACATTAGAAACAAGCGTCTCCATTTTGTGTCGCTTTGTTTTTAAGCACAAAGCAGAGAAGCTGAGACTGTTTCACAGTTTCTTCTCAAATCCTTCACATAAAATTGAGAGATATAATTTGAGGAGCCGGGACTGTTTTCTTCCTCCTTCAACTCAAAATCATCTTCTTGCTTGCAGCTGTTTGTCAGTAAATGCCATTGGTTGTCAACAAACAATGGGGATCACATGGTCATTGCCTCTCCCTATGTACTCCTCCCTATACGTTCATCTGGGTGCCATTGATAAAGTGTATGGTGACTGGCCTTGTTTGCCATTCTCCCTTCCCTTGTGACGCTATCATCCCAAGTCACAAGAAATATAAAAGTGATCTTGAAAACATCAAAACAATCACTTGTGACTTAAACCATAGGTTTTAAGTTGACCAGATTCCCAAGGGCTGTATACTAGTCTCCCTCCTGATTTTGCTAATATCTTCATTGAAAATAGCCTATCTACATGCTCACAATGAGTCCATTTGCGAAGCATTGTGAGCTTGTGCATCTGCTATGTTCGCCAAATGTTAGCCCCAGAATAGGGATGCTATGGGTTCAAGTGGTCAATGGCTGAAGTCAAGTATATGCATGGCTGCCAGTTAGGTCTCATTCAGAAAACTTTGTAATACCTATAAACATAAGCAACTAGTTGTTTCTTCAGTCACCCTCTGAGATCAGGTGGAGAAACTGAATAAATATGCAAACCTTAAACACCATAATGAAGACATAATGTAAAATTCAATATACACATTTTGTGCAGTCAGTATACACTGGTTTACTGATTCAGGTTTTTGCTCATGGGAGAAGTAGAAACAAATTTACATTATTTCAAAAGTCATGCTCAATAAGTTTTGCTGCAGCAATGAGTGCATTTTTCATTCACAAGAAGAAACATAGAATGAAGCCTTATTTAACCTGAGAACCTATGAGTCATTTAAAAGGCGTGAATGGATGTCCAAACAGTGGAAGCAAATATATTTCAGTAAGCTCCATAACTGTTTGGAGAGTAACATTCTTTTTATTTCATTGTATTTGTTTTGTTTTCTAGGCTCTGTGATTTTAATCATTTGGGACACAAAATGCCACATTGACAAGAGTTTAAAGTGCAGACTGTCAGTTGTAATGTCTGTATTTCAGCCATTACAAATGAAAAGTTTAAGTACTGTACTATGGGCTCTTTTGTACTTTTGTATTTCCACCATTGTACTGTGAAACATGATGATATTCAGTTTCAAACATTTGAATGCGAAATGATTTAAATGAGTCTGCCATCCATAAGTATCAGGTTCTCGGTCCATTCTTTTTTGCATGTTATAGTTTGCGGTTTCCCCACTTACAATATAAAGTATATATAAAGTAGATGAAGTAAAAAATAATTACTTCATGGGCCTGATTGTTTCCTTCTGTGATTAAGTTTCAGTCATGAAACATGTAGGCAGGAACAACCAACCTGAAGTATTCATTCTGTGTACACAGTAGTTCTTTCTGTCATATATTCTAGAAAATCCTATAAGGGATAAAAACTGATGACACTGTACTTTAACCTCGCCACCTTGGGGCATTTAAGCAATAATACAGGGGAGGGAGAACCATCAATATAGCATGACCTCCAGTGTATTATTGCTATTATACCAGTTTCAGTATTGATGTATCATTAGAAATTGAAGAAAAGGTGACAAAACGCTGGCGGCATCCTTTGCTAGGTTCCAGGTGACGTAAGGTGGGTGCATTAGGAGTGTTGTCATAGGGAGATATGATGATAATGCCTCTCAGCCAATCACCATGCGTGGTCAGAACTAACTGTGGTAACAAAAAGTGTTTGGCACCAAAAATAAAAGCATGTTACTATCCAAACTATTAGTGCTCTTTGTATGGGCAAGTACAAATGTACGATGATGCAACACATATTCATCAACAACTTTGTTTCCCCCATCATAATAATGACACTCGTTGTAGTCTGATTAGACTCCAATCTGCTCTTCCCAAGAAGTCTCTAGGAGCCTTTGAAATTCCACAAATTCATAGAAAACCTAATATGCCCTCGAATGCTCTCAAGTGTTACCATTTTCTTTTTGACATTCGCCAAACGATGTAGAAACCGAGGTCCAAGTTAACGTCATCCTTGTCCGCTCTCTCTCTCTCTCTCTCTCTCCCCCCTACTCCAGGTCTTCTCTGTGCTCCATACTCAGGTCTCTCCTCCCTCCACCTCTCCCCCCGCCACTCTCCTCCACTCCATCCAGGTCATCTTCCTCCTCTTCCTCCTCCTCCTCCTCCTCCATCTCTTCCTCCTCCTCTTCCTCCTCTTCGTCCTCGGTGCCGTCCATGGAGTCATCTGCCCCCAGCATGGCCTGCTGCATGGCCAGGGTGGCAGAGTCTGATGACAGCGGCTGCAGTCCGTCCATGCCCAACGGGTCTGGGTGGAGAGCAACACGTTAGAATCTCAGTGCTTCTCAAACCCTTTCTGTAACCCATTTTTTCACCCCTGTGTCAATTATCTAACGTGATCCTGGGCTCTACACACCCTCCGCCAACCTAGTCCCCATATATGGGGGACATGGGGAGAGCAACGGACTTGAACTCATGCTTCCTTCATGCCTGAGTGTCCAAGTTACTCCTTTACACCTGACAGGGGGGAGTTTCCCTGGTTGGACGTAGCGCGTGGAAGGAACATGTTATTCCAACCAGTTCCTTTCCCCTCCATCAGGCGCCCCGGCTGGCCAGGGGGAGGCAGTTTAGAGACCAGGATTACTGCATGTTTTTTGTGAGGGTACCTACCCTAGGGGACACGGGGAGAACATGCAAACTCCACACAGAAAGGCCCTTTCGCCAACCCCGCTCGAGTATGGGCACTGAGGACGCGGAGCAGGAAACACGCTGCCAGCATCCACAGCGCCCCGAGCGGGAATCGAACCAGGACCTTCTAGCTGTGAGGCGACAGCACTACCACCGTGCCCCCTCAAACCCTTTCTTATAACAAATAAACACTAGACTAAAATGTTAGGGAGGGCCTAGTGGAGAAGAGACAAGTCATTTTATGTTGTGCTCGGGTGTTGCGCTATGAAAATAGCAGATATACTGTAAACGTTGTGAGCTTGTAGATCTCCGCATACGACCAAGTGTAAAATCAGGCATTACGACGGCATCTTATGATATTTAGTAAAACTACACTAAAACTAAAACCTTTCAGATGACTAAAACTAAATCGAGATACACTGGCGTGTAGTAGTGAGACAAAAGAGTGCTGTCGTACTGTCTGAGTTGTTGCCCAGCTGGGCCCTGTGCGTCTGTAGAACTCCAGCCACAATGGAGTCAGGCCAGAAGCGCTGTGTGGGACGGTGCTGGGACTTCATCTTCTTGGCCTTCGGGGCTGGATCTGGGTTACTGGCATCCAGCATGGGCTGCAGGATACGTCTACGAGCGTTGATGAACCTGGAAGAGAGCAGTGGTGGAAAAAGTACTCAAAGTTATTTTTACTTAAGTGAAAGTATAAATACTGCAAAGTAGATGTACTCCGTTACAAGTAGAAGTGCTGTATTAAAAATGCACTCAAGTAAAAGTGCAAACGTATTGGCATTAAAATGTAATTAAAGTACTAAAAGTAAAAGTACTCATATTGCAGAATGTCCCATTTCACAAGTTCCAAATGTGTACAACATCTTATGGTACTTAAGTACCATACCACTGCCTGGAAGAGAGTCATGTTGATGACACGCATACAATCCCATAGCATCGCTGAAAATATTTTTAAACCCTCTGGTTTTAGAGAACTGGACTGGAGTTACAGCTGCACTCCGTCTACACCTAATCCCTTCGCCTAAAAATAGCTGATCTACAAGCTACAATGTTGTTGTGAGCTTGTGGACCTGCTAATTTAGGCGAATGTTCCCTCCAGGATAGGCATGCTGAGGTTCAAAATATACAGCATGTTTTGAGGGGACAAAATGATTTTACATACTATACTACTATATTGTATCCACCATTTTAGATATCAAATGTTAATGCTGCTAGTTATTTCCCCACAAAAAAGGACATCTCTCTCTCTCTCTCTTTTTTTTTTTTTTTTTTTTACATTTAATGTAAAATAAAAAAGACAGTATTTTGTTGCACTTTATATATATGGCCAGAAGATGGAGCCACAACACTGACAAAATACATGCAGTCGGCCTCAAAATCAAAGATGTAATTCAGCAAATATCACCATAAGTAGTAGGCCTATTTGTAATTCTACAGGCACAAAGACAGTCTTATATAAAACGCCAATGCCTTACCAGTTGTTGACTTGTAGCAGAGTTAGATTTGTTTGTCCTGCAATCTGCCTCTTCTCATCTTCTGTTGGGTAGGGATGCTACGAGAAAGAAAAATAAACGACAACCACCACCTTAGTTTTGTTGGTAATTTTCTGTTTAGTCATAGTATTAAGAATGAACTTCATATTGGCCTTAATACAATTACACTATTAACACTATCTACACACTGACAGAACACACACTCACACAAACTAGGGGTGTCAAAAAAAATATGTTTTTTGCAATTCCCATTATGAACGATTCACAATCAATTCATAATTACCAAAAATCGTTTATTTATTTTTATTTTTTTATTTTTTTCTGGTTACAGTTACAGGAGTTTTCACTACATGGTGTTTGTGATATGAAATGTAAGCTTACCCTAATCACAGTAAACATCATGTCTTCAGTCATTTTCAAGTTACTGTAGTCACTTCAGTTCAGTACAGCTGAGGTGTGTCTGTCAACGAGGAGCCAGCTGACCCTCATTGACAAGCAACAGGCATCAAGGCAACTCGTTAGTGTGAGTGTGTCTCTAGTCTCTGTACAAGTGATTGAGTTCAACCTGTGCAATACATTATGGGTTTTTGCATTCTTTGCATGTGTGCATTTTTACTACCAGTTAGCCTAAGCCTACCAATTTTATTCATTTTACAGCTGTTTTTACTTGAATGTATTGTTCCGGTAACTGAGTGAGGAAAAAGTAACTGATTGTCAGACTCAGTCAGATGTTGTTGTCTTGGATTTACCTCACATTCACATCATTCAGTTGATGAGTAGATCGTGATGAAATCCTATGTATTGAATCGAGAATAATTTAATTTAATTCGATTTTGAATCGAATTGTGACCCCAAGAATCGGAATCGAATCGAATCGTGGGACACCCAAAGATTCACACTTCACAGCCCTAACACACACACACACACACACACACACACACACACACACACACACACACACACACACACACACAGTAAAGTGTGCTCCATCATACGCCTGGACACTGTCGTGCGACAAAGCAGGCTTTAACCTTTTCTCCTGTCTCACCATGAGATGTTGAAAAAGCCAGGAGCGCATGATGTTGGTGGCGTGCTTGGGAAGTACACCTCTCTTATTCTTGGACTTCTTCTCATCGGCGTCCAAGAGGGAGGACAGGTCCAAGTTTATCTGTCAACGGACAAGCCAAGGTGCACGGGAGAAAAGACAGACCCAACGTATTAGGGATTGGTTAGAGTTGCCACGGAAACAAAGGAGCGTGCCAATTACCTGTCTTTGCTTTTGATGCGGGCGGAACACCTCCTCAAGCATCACCATGGCAACAGAATTTGATTAATTATAGTTAAAACATAAAACTTGGTGGGGAAGAAAAAGAGGTCGATAGTCACTCTGAATTACATGAAAAATTATTAAAAATAATAATCTCATAATGTGGAAAACCCTCTGAAGTACAAGCCTTTATTAACACAAGTTTAGATTTGACATGAGCAAACTATGTCATGTTTTTATTTGTCCTGATTGTTATTTTTTGAACATATTTCATTTTCTAGGAATTGAATAGGTAATGGCCGCTGTTATTCACTGTCACAGAACAAGAACTGAAAGGTATTGTGTATTGTGATATTGACACATATGCGTGTGCGTGTGCGTGTGCGTGTGTGAGTGTGTGTGTGTGTGTGTGTGTGTGCGCTCGCGAGCGTGTGCATGCGTGTGCGTGCGTGCCCACTGCCTTTGTGTATTGGATCTGTGTATTGACTAAAACAGTATTGAAGCAGATATAGGCCTATTCACATTTCATAAGCATAACATAAACACAGGTAGGACAACATGCATGAATACATAAGGTAAGTCTGGCGAAAGAACGGATTCATTTACTGCAGACTGGCTCTGGGAAGTCACAGGGAAAGAATCCCAACTGAATTTTGAGATCACACACACACATGCATGCGCACACGTGTGTATAGAGCCTGAACCTACTGTATTCCGTCCGCATGCGCACTTCACTCCACGCAGCCCATTTACACATACAGTAGTAATCCCCTGCAGAGCTCACACACAAACAAGCCTCATTACGGTTGCAGCCGGGGTGTCACGTGCGCCCATCCTCCTCCAATCCCCCTCAGAGCCGGGAACGTGTGTTCCGGGGGAAGGCGCGGTTGAATTAATTGGCGGCACCGAGGTGGAGTGTGATTACCGGGAGCTTGTCGGCGAGTATAGCTGTGGGGCCGTGTTCTATTCCCAGCCCGCGTGTAGCTCTCTGCCTTGGCTGGGTCCTGGGTATTCACCCAGGTCTCCTCTGTCTGTCAAACACTGAATTACCTGCCTGACACTCTGGCCCACACGCACGCTGACACCACTTTGACAGATTGAACACTGCTAAACTCCCCTCGCTGCTCACCGCTGTTTTTATTCATACCCATAGGCCAGTGAGCTTGATAAAAAAAGGACCACAATAAATCTAACCGGGGCAGTCGGTAGCCTGCAATATACAGTACTGGTATCAAGAACACTTTGTTTGTAGCCTACGGTAATGACCCCAATTTAGTCATTATGCCAATTATGACTAACTCCAATTGTACTTATGGTTAACCTGCCTGTTATGAGCCTCCAATGGGAGGGTAGTGTGGCACTGGTCCGACCGCTCATTATGGTCCGACCCCAAACCCTAACCATACGGCACGTGGACGACATAGGGTGAGTCTTAACCGGCCACAGGGTTAGTCTTAACCGACCATGTCGTAGTCGGACTAACGGGATGTCGGACTAATGCGCAGGGCCCACTGGGAGGAAGTAGCATCTCCGTCATACTCTTCCCACCACTACAGACTGTAGGAGTCAATAGCGCAACAACAAAGATCAACCTCCCTGCCCGACTTCCCTTCCCAGAACACGGCCAAGTCGGTTAATATAGACGCTCAGCCAAGCCGGATGCACTACAGTGGATTCAAACCCCCTAGAGACTCCAGGATGGTGGACAGATAAACTGGACACCGCTGACAGCGTCAGCCTGTTGCACTGTTGCACTTGAAAATTGAATATGAAGGGTGTTCAAGGGGCAGACACAAACAATACCCACAATCCACTACACATGTACACTCACAAGTCCACTGTCAGGTAAGTATCATTATCACTACATATCATTACATTAGAATGGATTCTCTCCACCATTACACACACACACACACACACACACACACACACACACACACACACACACACACACACACACACACACACACACACACACACACACACACACACACACACACACACACACACACACACACACACACACACACACACACACACACACACACACACACACACACACACACACACACACCAGTCACAGTCACAGCCACACACCATAGTAAAGTACTGCATATCTCATATTCCATTTGTTCACCCCAGGTCCAAGACATGGCATATTGGACTCTGAAGGAAAATAAAAACTCTCTTGTGTGAACTGAGTGGTGCAGGCTGCTCAACAACACTGCTGGCTGGCTGTTATAGTGCTCAGTGTGAATGGCCCTTTTAGGCTGCTCAACAGTGCCACTTTAGGTCACCCAGGGGTACTGCAGCTGTTCCTACCCCAAACACAGACAGACAGACAGACAGACAGACAGACAGACAGACAGACAGACAGACAGACAGACAGACAGACAGACAGACAGACAGACAGACAGACAGACAGACATGGAGCAGTTAGGCACCGCTCCAAAAGGAAAGTGTATAAAATGTCTTCATCCTACATATTCAGTGGGCATGATTGTTGCCCATGAAAGATCTACTGCACTGCAAAGAACGCAAAGGACACAGGTAAGGTAAATACAATGGACTCTGAATTCTAAATTGCTATATTTGGAAACATTGACAATGCCTCTCAGCCAATCACATTGTGAGGTCAGAACAAACTGTGACATCACCACCCACATAAAAGAGTTTGCTCAAGCTTTTAAATTACATACTGCAATAGTGGACATCATTGAAGAGTAAGAAGTAAGAAGAATCATACCAGCAAAGCCATAACCTTGGAGTTTGAGCCAAGTGATAACATTGAGAATGTCATGGCCAACATCTAGGACAAACAACTGGAAGACGGTCGTATGTTTGACTTTGACATTTCCAAGTTAAAGAGGACGATGATGAACAAGTTTATTAGGATTGCGGTGAAGAATCTGCAGAAGGATTCCGCTGGAAAGAGGTGATCTAATCCTGAAAATGAACTATACTATAGAATCACCTCCTGGGCCTCCTTCCCCTCTCCCATGTGTCTTACCAGCCCCGGCCGTCGAGTCAAACTAGTGAAAATGTAGGTTGAGCTTGAGTCAAGCTATACCATTTAGAATGTCACCAAGTAGGGCATTACCCCCCTGACCAGCAAATACTGACTTTACTATAAAGAAACTGTTGATGGCCCTCCCCTGCCTGACAACATCCGCAAAGAATCCACCCTCCACGCTGTACTGCACCTGAGGGAAGGAATGGAGATCTTTGTCAAGAGCCTCACTGGCAAGAAGCACAGTGGTGCAGTCGGTAGCCCCGTCGCCTCACAGCTAGAAGGTCCCAGGTTCGATTCCCGCCGGGGACACTGTGGGTGCTGGGGGGGTGTTCTCTTCTCCACGTCATCAGCGCCCTGCATACCCTAGGTGGGTTTGGCGAAAGGCCTTTCTGTGTGGAGTTTGCATGTTCTCCCTGCGTCCCTTATACATAGGTAACCCTCACAAAAGAACATGCGGAAATCCTGGTGTCTATACTGCCTCCCTATGGCCAGCCGGGGAACCTGATGGAGGGGAAAGGAGCTGGTTGGAATAACGTGTTCTCTCCACGCGCTACGTTCCTACCGGTGAAAACGTCCCACTGGTCAGGTAATAAAAGTGAATTGGAAGTTTAAAAACAAATCACACTTGTGTGAAGTGAGGGGTGCTCTTATCATCACACACACACACACACACACACACACACACACACACACACACACTCACACCTGTGCATAGGAGGCGCTAGCACCCCTCACAAATATAGCCTTACACTATAGCCTTATTTATGACTCAGTGGCTCCATTTGTGCCTCTCGAAATCCAACCCTACGTCCTCGTCGTGAGAGGTAGAAGCAGGTAATGCTGACTAACAGGGCTCTGGTAAAACCTGCATAGGCTAATGACCTGAGCAGTGAATACATCAAGAATGAAAGAAAGTGCGAAAGAAGGAAAGTACGAAAGAACGTTGGTCCAACATGGTCTTTAAGACCATGGTCCTCTCTGGTAAGGCTAATCATATCATCAAGGATACATCAAGAATGAAAGAAAGTACGACAGAACGTTGGTCCAGCATGGTCTTCTCTTTTTTTTCCCCCTAGGTCAATGGTCTTTGACTGAGATTTGGAGATTGAGATGAATCTGAGATTCAGAGAGAACGAAAGAACGTACGTTGAAGATGTTGGCTGGGTCCAGTCCAGAACAACAACTATGTCCCAAAGAACAAAAGAATGAATGAAAGAATGAAAGGTTCTATTTTAAGAGCCACCTCCTCTCCTGTTGCTGTGACCTTGCCGTGGTGGAGAGGCTTGAGAGACTCAATGACCCTGAGAGTGTTGCCGCCCCGTGGGGGTACCGAGTCGACAGGTTCACAGGTGAGAGTCCATACAAACAACAGCAAAGTCTCTTTCTGGAATTAGTGTGGTGTTTCACTGTTGACACAACACAGAACTTAATTGCTTGGAGCTGTGCTGGCAATGTACGCACATGAAAAAAGTCATTAATACACTGTTTAGTAAACTCCCAGGCCAAAATGTATTAGGACAACGTTTCACCACTAAAGGTTTTCATCAGACCTGATGAACGTTGGAATGTTTAATACATTTTGCACTGGGAGCTGCTGGCCAACGTCCTCCTAACCCAAGTGAAAGTGAGTTCAAGCGGATCTTGTTCGCGAGGACGGGGAGGATGGTGCATAACAAAAGGGCCGTGTCAACAAGCATCTGCCAGTTGGGCACTGGCCTACTCTGGAATGCAAATAGAGAATGCATGCCACTCCCCAAATACCCATTGTAACACTGTCTGTGTCCCTTTTATGCCCATATATGTAGATCTCTATATCTGTCTGCCCTTGGCCCTTTTATGTCCATATATGCACATGACCATATATGGATGTACCGGTCAGATTGGCGGTTTTCGAGATGCGTGAACTACAGACGAACGGACATACAGAGTTTAGTACATTTATTGTAAGATAGTTGGAGTCTATGGAGTAGGCTGAGAGTTACAGAGGTAACATCTCCACAGTGATATGTTCATATCCACATCTCTCATTGGTGTTTCTAAGTACAGCCTTCTACTGTATCATTTTCATCAGCCACAGGGTATTATTGTTATGGATGCAAGAAGATACAGTATATTATTTTATTGTACAAAGCAATAATATGGATAGACAAGTATTACAATCTTTAGGGGTGTTTATAGGCAAACACCATCTATCCTTTTCATCAGCAAATGGTTATTGTTATGGTTGCCAAGATACAGAATATTATTTTATTGAATACAAAGCAATATGAATAGTCAAGGAATACTCTCCCTTTCTCTCTCTTTTTTTGCTTTAGGGTGTACTGTACAGGGAGCTCTAGAAGTGTTTTGACAGTGACTCTTCTGTTAGCTATTTGAGCTCCATTCTTTTGTTGTTTTGATAGTGAAAATACATAGATCATGAGTTGAAAGTACTGTGTGAGATCAATTTCCAAGGAATTTTATTTTATGCCAAATCAGATAAAGATGATAAAGACCTAGAACAATTTATGTTCATTGCCTTCCCATTTCAGAGTGGTACATGTACTGTATTGGGAAAGGTCTGCGGTAGTAGAATAAAGCAGTCTGATGAAGGAGAGATAATGGAAAACACATACAAACATTTTTTTATATTGTGCTCATGCCAACTACAGTATACAACACATAACTTTCTGAGCGTTTCTTTTCTCCGCGGGGGGTATTGAATTCACATTGTTTAGAAGTGTAAATCGTTATCTTAAAATGTGTGATATTGTTGCCAATCAATTTGACGTAACCCATATAACCATGGAAAATACTTGCTTCTGATAGGCTGTCAGGTGTACACACGTGTTCATATGCAGTACATGCATTTGACACGGTTTCTGCTATGTCTGACATTGGTGCATGTTGTAAATCTCCACATCATGTGCATTTGACACGGTTCCTGTTATGTCTTTAATTATGTACATTACATGTCCTACTAGATGTCTACATACATACTGCACCTGGTGGCCTAGGCTGTGTATGTACAGTAGATACCTGTCTTTGATTTTATTTTTTATTTACCTTTAGATTTTCCTCCTTGCTCAACCCCGCCCCCCAACCCCCTGTTTCACTTTCTGAAAACAGAAACGATGGAGCTTGCACAAAAACTATCTATTTCATCCACTTTACACTGTAAACCTGCGATGTGACAATAAAGTTGATTATGATGCATTGCCCCCCTGATGATAACTGGTACCGTGTCAACGTTAATCCTCACAGATTATGCACAGAGCCGCAGTGAAACTTCACAGCATAATCTTCACAAATTGTCCATAGTATCATGGGAACAAATTCCACTTTGTGTGTCAGCAGGCGGGTTCGTTGGGAGACAGTGAAAGGAGGACGCCTGCCGGGGACCTCCTCTATGATCACATAAAGTGCCCCTTTTAAAAGAACAAATCATGGCAGTGGGTGGGAGAGGATTATTTTGGACAAAACAGACGCTCAGCAGCTCACCTGTGAGTTCTGGATATGGATGGTTCCCGGGGCCAAAGCCTGAGTTAACACCTGCCCTTGTGATGTAACCATGGCAACCGGCTGGTACAAGGTCCCACCTGAGGGGATAATTTGCGGTTATGAGTATCAAGTGGCTTCCCTCTACCAGTGAGCTGTCTGCCAGCAGCAGTCTGATCCCGCATTACTTGATTGGCTTATTAACTTTCCACCAGACAACATGAACCATGTAAACAAGAGAGGGAAAGATAATTGAATGTGTTTCTCCTCTTAACCCTGAAGAAGAGATAATGTTGGGTTGGTATTGATCAGGACACCCTTCATTACAGTCTGTTAGAGCCTTCAACGTTTAGTGATCAAAGGCAAAGATATCGATTGACTTCGTGTTGAAAGGTGTTTCCAACATTTCATTGTAGACGCTCCGCATCGTTCACCCTGCCGCACTGCATGACGATATTGTGCGAGTGTCACATTAGAATAAAAGCAAGTTAAATTATTGAATGGCAAAATGATTGGCTTTTCCTGTCGTTATGTACACAGATCTGAAAGCCCAATTAGCCCTTCGCTAAGCCCCACCCACTCCACTCTGCGATGGCAAGCTGTCCTTCTCACCCATTGAGATGCATGTTAAGTGACAGGATTTCTCCATATAAATAATCGATCATTTCAGTAGCAAGAGCTTCAAAATGTCTTCTAAACTTATTCAGCCAGGCCTGCAGTAGGCTATGCACTGGACAAATGTGCCTGACATTATTTCAATAAACTAGAAATATGAGGAAATGTTAGAGGGAGAAACAGTATCCAATTCAATCAACTTACGACGTCTGACAGGAGTTTTCATTAATGCACGGTAAGACTACAGTGTTTAGTATTATTGCCATCACCTGGGTGGGTCAGTCGTAACTTTACTGACGTTAACCTGCGTATGTGTTCAACAACACAGCCATGCAAAATATCACTGACAGCTATGAGGTGACGAAAGCTTGCCATCCTTAGCAACGGTTTCTAAACTATTTGGATTGGCATTGGACAATCACTTTATTAGGGGTGGGCTTTAACGAAGGGCAAATTGTAACAAAGCAGGTAATAAAAGCATTGATATTATGCTGAATGCTTGACTTTCTGAGTAAAGTCTTAGTTAATAATTTAGGTCCTCCTTTTAGGTTGAGGGGCCGGGGCTTGATGGAGAGATGCATACTCAAAAGAAAGGAATTTGACAAGTTGTCACTGGTTATTATGGCATTGACTTCAAATAAAGTCTCTGAAAATCTATACAAGTTAGCTCTGAAACCTGCTTATAACCACTTTCAACCTGAGAGCTAAATTTCAGAAATTTCAGAAATCTACAAGCTATTTGATTCATTTTCTGATTCAGTTCACGGTATAAATGGGGCTTAAATGGTTAAACAATAACACTGTAGAATCTAGTTTTCTAAAGAAGTGCATATTAATGGGGGTGTCATCTGCTTACATTTTTTGTAGTTGTAACTGATTAATAACAGTTGTACACTGAGCAAATATAGCAATAATTTCAGATAATGCTTTCACACACTGTATTGCTTTCACACACTGTACTTGACAATGCAGTGTAGTGAACACATGCTCGGATGTGATTTCAAACTAACAGGGGTCTCTGCGGTTTAAGGTACTAATGAGCACAACAACGTTTAATGTGTGTTAGTGTGCACATGTCTACTCACCTGATAACACCTGGGAGTTAAGAGTTGCCATGGTCACGTTGCCCTGTTGCAGACCCCCAGTGGGCACCACAATCCCTGAGGGGTTAACAGAGCTGGAGACAGAGGTCATGGATGGAGAGGAGGTCTGAATTAGTTCCTGAGGGATCATAAAGAAGAACTAGTGAGAAAACCTAAAGAGCTCGTAGTCGTCTCCCTCATTTAAATGAAGCCTAACTCCCTCCAGTCCCAATTTATCCAGTGCTGTGCCGGCCGGGGTTATTATCTAAAACTAGTGACGTAACGGAAACTAGAGTTGACAGAACATTTTAGAAAAAAGGAAAAAAAAAGATAAATCATTGAAACTGTCTGTCTGTTTGGAAAACTAACTAAACTAACTCAAATATTAAGAGAAATTGTGTCAATATTCATACATAAGTCATTTAGCAAAATAGTGAAAATAGCCGATCTACAAGCTCACAATGCTAAAACTAATACAACCTAAACTAAACCTAAAAATTATCCAAAAAGAACTAAACTCAAATATCAAAAAACTGAACAGAAATTGAGAAAACATAAAGTCAAAAGAGAACAAATATAAAAACGAATGAACGATTCCAGACTATAATAACCTTTAGTTGGGGGGCAGCTTTGAGAGGAGGTTGTTTACTCACATGAACCCTATAGCGTCCCTAGTCTGGGTATATGTCAGAATAGATAAATATTCGCACTCACAACGTGTCACAACGCATCAACGTGAGCTTGTAGATCGGGTAGATCAGCTATATTCGGCTAAGAGATTGGTGTAGAGGGAAAAAAGGAGGGGACCAAGTAAATAGACCCCTGGGGGGCCCTGGTCAATCAAATATGAATGTACAGTATGTATGCATCCCTCATTCTCTCTCTCTCTCTCTCTCTCTAGGCTAAGACTCTGAACATATACAGGAACCATAGCTGACCTGGTGTAGGCCAAGAGAGGTTTGTGAGGGAGAATAAGGTCCTCCCAGGTCATTGCGGAGCAAGTTGTCGCTGTGCATCTTGGTCTTGAGGCAGGTGATGTAACGGTTACAGAAGTCCTTACAGAGCTCATTGACCTTCTCCAGCTCCAGCAAGTGGATCCTCAGCACCTGAATGGCCTTCACCATCTGACGGGAAAAGTAGGGTTTTATTCCTACATGTACTGTACTGTACTGTATGTGACAATGAAGAAACTTGGATCCTGAGTTATGCTAGACTTTCCGCATCAATTTTTGGCAGCCGGATTCATTTAGCAGACTTTCACACGGACAACTTTTGCTGAAGTTGGAAACAACCAAACCGCAAGTAATGTCAAGAGACCAAAAAAAATTGACCTTCTGCTTCCACGATGTCCACGAATTGGAAACTTGTTCTGCTGACTATAGCACTATATGGACTTTGCTGATTACACTGTTCGCTGAGCTTTGTTCAGCTTTCATACCCCAAAGGGGCTTTTTTCATAGTAACAGCTGCAAAACAAAAATGATGTGCTCATGTCCCTGTAATATCATCCTGGATACTGTACTGTAAATATTTCCAAAAAGCATGTCATCCATTATTCACCCATGGCACAGCTCCAGCTTTTTGAAAAGTCTAGGCTGAGCTGTCCACTATCCCCAGTGTATTATGTATGAATTCTGTTTAAGGGGGGATTTATTTTGAGTAGAATCTACATTCTAGGATACTAAGCTTACATGCAATTTTCCAAACCACTGGAAAATATTAATCTAATATTGGGTTGTGTATTCACTGTTCAGATACTTTGTATACTATTTTGTAGCTTTGTATACTACTTTGTATACTTTGTATCTGAACAGTTCTAAACTTATTTTGGATTTTAATACCGCTTGCACCATCAATGCCACAGACGAAAAACAGTCTAAGTCCACACTATTGATCCATAATGTATAAATGATAGATAAGGGTTCAGGACAACGAGGCCTTTTCGTGGAGGGGTCAGAATGAAATTTGGACTTAGACTGTTTGTCTGCGGTACTCGCATGACATCCCTGTTATTTTTGTCCGCTACATTTCCTGTCACTTGCTACTTTAATAATAATAATATTGGGAAGGTTATATTGTTAGCTAGCTCATTACATTATCACTTCTAACAAGTTCATTTTAACCCCCTTTTTTAATTCCTCCCCACACACAAATATTTCTGTGTTGTCACTGCAACACTCCCTGCGCCACCCAAACTTTGTGTTATTGAAGGGCGCTAGCCCCTCCTATGCCCAGCTTTGTGTGTTTGTGTAAACACAAACATTGAAGATAAAAGTGTGTAAACAGAAACATTGAAGACAAAAGTGAGGACGCAAATTGTGATTGGCCGGAATGAGATGATGTACAGTGTACCATTGGTCAGCCTTATCTTTACAGTCATGATCTATAATATTACAGCATCAATATGGTCCCCACCCCCATCCTCTCTGCATGACTTACTTTAGAGAGCTCTCCCTCAAAGTCAGCCCTCAAGGTCAACTGAATGGGCTGAAAAGTGCTGGGCCAAGGAGGAGATAAATCAGCTAATTAAACCAGACTCGTTTAATCAGGGGACCAGTAACTCTGGTGCCCATCGCAGTCAGTCAGGCCCTGCCACAATGTTCCCGTCCTGTGGATGACTTAGTGTCCACTGGGAGAGCTGCCTGCCTGCACTCGCTGCTCATAAACCACGCAGATGCCCAGTTAATTGACTGTTCAACACTTGTCGGCTTTACCCCCTCGTCTTTGTCTTCCACTGCAACATCTCCCTCTCCCGTCACAGTGAACATGATCAGCGCCCACCTACCGCTTCTCCACATTTTTAATTACAGCTAGCTGCTGTGTAAGGGGGCAGTGTGGGGGAGGATGTGTGGGGCTTAAATGAAAAAGGAGATATTGTTTGGCAGCAAAAACAATGAGACATCATGTAAACAGATAGGGCTATATATTTTATGAATAGCTTGTAATGTTTTATCATCTCCCCGTTCAGTCAAGTTAGGTTTACCAAAATCACTGCAATGCAGGCGACGGGCACAAGAACAGCAAAGTGCTGGTGCTTAGTGTTAAAGCTGCAATCTGGAACTAATTCTATTTGAACCACATGAACCCTAGTGTCCCTACTGTATATTGAACATTTTGTGAAAATAGCATCTATAAGTTCACAACCCGTCACACATGCAACAAGTTGTGAGCTTGCATTGTACATCTGCTTTTTTTGCTGAAGAGATTTGGTGTACAGAAACAAAAGGAGGAGGCCAAGTATAGACATAGATTTACTGAATAAAACGTTGCAGCGGTTGGAGGTACGTGGTCTCCCGAATCTTCCATTGAGACTCTGAGACCACCCTGGTGTCAGGTTGGAGGACACCTACTGACCGTGAGACCAGTCCCTGGTGTCAGGTAGGAGGACACCTACTGACCGTGAGACCAGTCCCTGGTGTCAGGTAGGAGGACACCTACTGACCGTGAGACCAGTCCCTGGTGTCAGGTAGGAGGAAACCTACTGACCGTGAGACCAGACCCTGGTGTCAGGTAGGAGGACACCTACTGACCGTGAGACCACCCTGGTGTCAGGTAGGAGGACACCTACTGACCATGAGACCACCCTGGTGTCAGGTAGGAGGACACCTACTGACCGTGAGACCACCCTGGTGTCAGGTAGGAGGACACCTACTGACCGTGAGACCAGTCCCTGGTGTCAGGTAGGAGGACACCTACTTGGTTGACAAGCACCACTGCCTGAAGCCCATAAGCAGGGATTCTGTCTTGGAGAGTGATAGAAATGTGGCCTCCCGTGGCAACATAATTCTATAGGAGCCAGCGTGGCGCGGATCCGCATCCCGGGGAGACTCACCAGATTGTCTAGCTCCGGGTCCTCACTGAAGAAGGGCTTGTGGTCCTGCTCCTGTTGGTGCACAAAGTTCTCGATGTCCACATCAAAGCTGGCCGAGGTGATGCATTCAGAGCCCTGTGTGGCCTGCTCACACTTCTCAAAAAGCAACGCCAGCAGAGGGAACAGTGGATGTCTGCAGGAAACACAGGGGCAAGGAGAGGAGGGGTGAACATATAAGTACAATATCTGCTATTTTTGAAAAGCCAACGCTAAAATCTAAAGTGACACAGATGCGTTCCTGGTTTGAATGGGTTATGTTAACCAAATGAACCGAAGCATTCTATTATATTCTGGGGTGGACTACAGATCTACAAGCTCACAACTCTGGGGTGGACTACAGATCTACAAGCTCACAACTCTGGGGTGGACTACAGATCTACAAGCTCACAACTCTGGGGTGGACTACAGATCTACAAGCTCACAACTCTGGGGTGGACTACAGATCTACAAGCTCACAACTCTGGGGTGGACTACAGATCTACAAGCTCACAACTCTGGGGTGGACTACAGATCTACAAGCTCACAACTCACTGCTCATTCTATTATATTCTGGGGTGGACTACAGATCTACAAGCTCACAACTCACTGCTCATTCTATTATATTCTGGGGTGGACTACAGATCTACAAGCTCACAACTCACTGCTCATTCTATTATATTCTGGGGTGGACTACAGATCTACAAGCTCACAACTCACTGCTCATTCTATTATATTCTGGGGTGGACTACAGATCTACAAGCTCACAACTCACTGCGGCTCGTTGTTTATAAATCAGCAATTTTTCGCATGCCACATGTCGTACAATTAAGTATAAATCAGGCTTATGTCGTTATTTGGCTCGCTGGAAGGGAATATTAGGGTTTTATGAGCTTCAGAATGTGGGGATGTGAACAAAAGTAAATAAGTAAAAAAGACTTACTTAAAACAAAGACTTACAGAGAATGAATGCCATATATATTTAAATTCCATTTAAACTAATGCCACAATAACAGTCTCAATTAATTAACAAGAATAAGCATAGATGATCTGTCTTCACAGGATTAAGTAAAATGTTTCATATCTGATCGTGCATACTTGCCAATACTAGTGGTGGAAAGTAACCAAGTAAATTTACTCAAACTATACTATTTACTTCTACTCTGAGGCAAAAAAAAATACTATTTACTCCACTGCAATTATTTGAAAACGTAGTAACGTAAAAAACATACATTAACCAATGTAGCCCTACTATATACTTCAGCTTTTCAAAAAATAGCCAATCTACAAACTCACAACATGTTGCGATGAGTCGCATCACGAGCTTAGATTGTATGACAAGTTTGGAAAAACTATACTTTTCCTTTGGTAGACGTACTAAAGTGAAATCTTGAATGCAGGACTAGTATTTGATATATATGGTATGTTAATTTACTTAAGGCCTTCCATTGCTCTGGTTTTAAACAACATGAAACAACGTGAATATAATGTAGACAATATTCAGCAGAGACATCTTTAAGTGGGTGCAATATGATACAGCGATGGGGGAAACATCATTCAGAAGCAGTTTGTATGCCACACATTGACAGCTCCTGCTGAATTCCTTCACAACAAGCTATAAATTATGAGTTCCACATTTTTTGAGTCAAGTACGCCTCAAGACTCTGCAGGGTGTTCAAAGAGGTCCTAGCCTGAAAACACAGCAGCTGCCTGGTTCTACTTGGTGCGGTTGGTAGAATATAATAATACCAAAAGTTTGTCGCTTTTAAATGTTTGTCCGCCTAACGAAAGGGATCCTGCAAATAAGAGCCATTGGAGTGGCGACAAATTAAGATGAATTAATATGTCTATTGTCTATTTTAATTTATTGTAAAGCTTATCTGCATCTCTCTATGGTTCTTTGTACCATTAGTGCCACCACTGGCAGCCTATGTAGACATCTTTAAAGCAGAGCTCAAGACCTATTTTTTCTTTGCTTGTTTTGCTGCCTTTTTTATTGTTGTCTTATGCTATTATTGATTTTGTTTTGATTTTGTGTTTTATTATTATTTATTTATTTTGCTTTGCTTTTTGCTCTGTAAAGCACTTTGCGCTGCATTTATGTCACGTTATGTCACTGTTATGTGTGATCTGAAAATACCAGATATACAAGCTTGTCTATTTTCCGCCGACGACACCGCCGTACGACAACATCTAAACCAGGCTTAATGTGGTGGTATATGCTGGGGGGGCACTAACCCGTGGCTCTCATTTGCAGCCTTTAATAGTCGTCTATATTATACTCTAATCTGACTGATCCCAATTTAATGTCGCTCCCTCAGCCACACGCGCTAGGAATACTGAAGAGGAAGGTCACGTGCACAGTGGGCGGGCTGCAATATCATTAAATGTGTCTGTGGAGACAGAGAATGAGATTGAGACATGGAGAGAGGGGGGAGAGAGAGATGGAGAGCGAGAAAGAGAGAGAGGCGGAGGGAGGGAGGCATGTTGGGATGGAGAGAGAGAAAGAGAGAGAATAATGTTTGTATATCTAGGGTGAAAGGGGGGAGGGTATAAAGTGCCAAAACAACCCCATTAGCACATAAGGAGTAATACTTTGTGGGAAAGAGCGAGGTACTGGATGTTTACACAATTGATCTACTATATAAATGCACCATGTCCATGTGTCTGACCGTGTGTACGGCTGTAATCCACGTAGCTCGATAACCGTTCGCCCCACCAACTTCAAAAGCGACACACGCGCTCCACACCCCCACAGGGAGTTCAGTGCCCGGTGAGTCGGTCAGACGCACGGTTGTCCAGAACTGCCACAAAAGGCCTCTGCCCAGGCTCTGGACAGGAGCCCATGGAGCTGGCCTGTTCTGACGTGATAACACTCCATATTTGTCCGACCTTCATGTTGAATTAAAGTTATGCAAAGTTATTCCAAACTGAACAACAGGGTGCTGAGGGCCCCTACCATCCTCTTAAATAAATGTTCAACTGTATGACATACAGTACAATATACAGTATGAAGTCTCAACCCCCAACATGTAATAATTAATTCTATGTATGTATGTAATAATTACTATTACTAATAATCAGCTGCTGCTCTTGTCTGAGGGTGCAAAAACGTTACATATTTTACTATTGACAAATGGGAGATAATTGTATTATTTGTTTAATTATTTGTTTGTTTGTTTTTTTGTTTGTTTATCTAGCCATGTTATTTTGTATTTCCCAGTAGGAGATTGTTATATTGTTTCTTTCTGTCTTTAAAGATTAATCTCTGGTATTTGTAGAGACAGGAAACCATGGCCATGAGAGAGGAGAGGAGAAATGTGAAACAAGACAGGGGTCGGATTTGAACCCGAGTCTTCGCGCTGCTAAGGAGCTTAATGATCTTGTGCACTAACTAGCTGAGCCACAAGGCACCCCTCAGTTGAATTCAATTCACCTCCATTTAAATGAAAATGTGCAGAAAAGAATAGGACAACCGGGGCAAAATGTTGAATCAGTCTTGCATAAATTAATATTTAATTGCATTTTTCCCAATTCGTAATCTGTAATTTATGTATTTATGTCATGGAATGGAAACACCTTATACAAGTGTCTCTGAAATGTGTGAAGTTGTTATAAATGATTACATGACTTGCTCATTGAACGATGTGATAGCAAAAATCATGTGGCCTTTCTCATTGTTTCTGTAAACCCTGTACAAAGAAAACTATACAATGATGATAATTAAAATTATGTAAGACTTCAAATGTGCTATTGGTATTGATAATTGGAATGTTTTGGCATTGAGATAAGATGATGTTTATCAGCAGTGTGTACCGAACACTATTCTCTACACAGATAGAGAAGGATTGAGTGAAAACACACACTTTCTTCATTGCTGGGGGGCTTTCTCACAGCAGTTCAACCTAGAAGAATTTGCCGGAAATTGGAAACATTACCACTCTCAAGCAAACTTGAACCGCGCGAGGCACCACGAGCAAGCGAAAGCGAGCGAGTTGCCGCGTCGAACGCGGCAAAGTCCGATTGAGCCGACTCGCCACAGTTCGAGTTGCGACACGAAACGATAGGCACAGAATAGTAAATCATGTTCTGGTGGGAGTGTTTGCTCCGACTGCCACTCAAAGTGGCTACTGGCCAATCACAGCACGTCCTTGCACAAGTCCAAGTACAATCGTACCAAATCAACCCCTTTGATATGAGAGACAATATGACGATTTTTCCGTCTCATTCTTTTCACTCGATATTTTAGTTTGAATAAAGGATGCACAAGCCTATCTAATGATAAATGCAATGTGTGTTTCACGTTGAGGGGGACACACCACAGGGCTCAGTCAGCCTTCACCGGCACGAGGCAAGGTGAAAACACTAGCCTAGGGTGGTTTGTGTGACCTTTATACAGGAAAATCAGGATTAGGGTAGGTAGATGGAGTGTGCAGTGGCATGTATTTTTATGAACGTGAACGCAACGATGGTGGTACCATGGTGGTGCATGTTTGTTCAGCCTCTCCGTCTGCTTGCAGCCGCTGTACTGTGAGCCCCCCTGCCAAATGCGTCAGCTTCTATCTGCAGTGCGACGGAGTGGAGATTGCCGACTGGGGGATCATTACAAGGGCCATAAAAGAGCGATTTGCAGGACGACCAGCAAGTGGGGAGTCAGCAGCACATGTCCTCCCCCCATCCCCCCCCACCCCCCCCCAACCAGCGCCGCCGCCACCACCATCACCCTGTCGCTCTGTGCCACGGTGGGTCGCCAACAAAATGCTCCAAGATGGCGAATCAAAGGCCAGCGGGGTACACACCATGACTTAAACATGAAGGGCAGGAACGTGCATGGCGGCTTTGTGTGGATCCTCTCCTCTCAGGCAGGAGATAAAAAGCACTTGTTTTTCATTGTGCAATGTGCATAGAGGTGTGATGCAAAGGATGCTTGATAACAAAGAATACTAACATGTTTTACAATTAGATTTTTTTACGAGTGAGTGAGTGAGTGAGTGAGTGAGTGAGTGAGTGAGTGAGTGAGTAAATAAAAAATCACACCCATGTGAAGTGAGTGGTGCAACTCCGCGTGGGGGTCCCCGGGGGGTCCCAGGAACTTCCAGACCCACAGGAACGCGCCCAGGGTGCTAGCCCGGTTCCGGCGAGCCGCCCCGCGTCCGAAACGGTTGAGAAATGGTAGTTATCGTGTGGCGGTCCCCGGGGGGTCCCCGGAATATCCCGACCCCCAGGAACGTGCCCAGGGGGTCGTCCCGGTTCCGGCGAGGCTGCACAACAGTGAGTGTGTTAGGCTGTGCAACAGTGACACTTGGTGGTGATAATATTCTATTTCCGTGCTTGGACCCAGGGACACAGCCAGGGACACAGGGACACAGCCAGCCAGCCAGGGACACACATAGCTGTCTATAGGAGTGGTTGCACCACTCAAAAAACAGGGCGTCCCCGGAACTTCCAGACCCACAGGACCGAGCCCAGGGTGATGAAAACCAACCAAACGCTATTTTCATGCTCAGACACAGCCAGGGACACAGGGACACAGGGACACAGCCAGAGACACACAAAGCTCCTGTACTGTACTGTCACACCCAAAATCATCATATATAGAGTTAATGTGTGTGCGTGCGTGCGTGCGTGCGTGCGTGCGTGCGTGCGTGCGTGCGTGCGTGCGTGCGTGCGTGCGTGCGTGATACTTGGTGTTGAAAACCAACCAAGCTCTATTTTCATGCTCGGACACAGTCAGCCAGGGACACAGCCAGAGACACTCCGTATAGGAGTGGTTGCACCACTCAATAAATGAATAAGTATAATTCTTAAGAAAATAGTACACCGTACATGATGACACTAATATCTAAAGGGATCTCCAGTCCAGTGTTATTCACAGCTAAAGGCCTATTCATACCCCAGTGTTAGGTTATAAGGTGACCACCGAAACGGTGGTTAGTAAAAACAGAGAGATGTGTTTGGGTGAGCGGTGAGACGCTTACCAGCGCGGCATGACGTCATGTTGTAGTTTTCCCAACCCACAGCGGTGGTCACCTTATCACCTAAAACTGGGGTATGAATAGGCCTTAACATGTTGGTCCTCGGGTGGAAGCAGTCACGACGGCCCAATGCACCAACTTTGTCGACTCGTAACCCCAGTCTTGCAATAACCTTGCAGACCACCCAGAGGCTGCAGAGGGAGATGTGGGGGGTGGTTTAAGAGGGTTCAATGGGAACATGTTTGTGTGTGTGTGTGTGTGTGTGTGTGTGTGTGTGTGTGTGTGTGTGTGTGTGTGTGTGTGTGTGTGTGTGTGTGTGTGTGTGTGTGTGTGTGTGTGTGTGTTTCCTGTGCGTCTGGGTCTGAGGGTCTCTTTCCCAGCACGCTCCCCACTGTTTGCCGTCCTAATCACGGCTGCTGTACGCTCCTACAGTATATTAGGACCCAGTTTGTGGTGAAGTCATGCTGTGCTTGATCCTGACAAGCTCCCCCCCCCCCCCCCCCAGTTCCCTCAGGCTACATGTCTGACGCGCACCTCGTGCTATAGAACACACATAATAATAGGTAAAGATGTCTTTGCTGTCGGGTTAGCCGATCTACAAGCTCACAACGTGTCGCATCGCAATGCGTTGTTGTGAGCTTTTAGTTATTTTCACTATTTCAATTTGAAATAATAATAAAAATGAACGGCTTTGGGACATAATGAGACATAATGAGGTCTCCCACCCGACAGGGGCGATATGCAATCTGTACATGCAAACAAAAGGCATGGCTGTGCACAACCTATACACACAGACAACCTCCCCCCGGTGCATATCTTATTAAATTCTGCCTCCATTTCTCTCACTATGCCCCCCCCCCCCCAGGTTGTCCATAACCTGCAATGCAGGATGAATGGTCCTGCATGGTGCACATGCTGTACACTCTGTAGTGTGTGGCCCGTAGCACTTGCCCTAGCCTAGCCCCTTAGATAGCACATTATGTAGACTTAGATAGTATTTTAAACAGACCTATAGCTTGTTACGTAGACAGCTCTAGAATTGCACTTTATGTAGTCATAGCACTTTATAGTACACATGTATAATATATTATATAGTATATAGTTAACATAGATACTCCACTGTTACGTTCTTAGTTTATGATTCATGATAACTACTTTTTATATGTGATGTATGCCATGCTTTTTGTTATTGCTTAATGTAAGTCGCTCTGGATTAAGAGCGTCTGCTAAATGCCTAAATTGTAAATTGTAAATTGTATGTGAATGGTCCTGGTGCTGTACACTCTGTAGTGTGTATGTGAATGGTCCTGGTGCTGTACACTCTGTAGTGTGTATGTGAATGGTCCTGGTGCTGTACACTCTGTAGTGTGTATGTGAATGGTCCTGGTGCTGTACACTCTGTAGTGTGTATGTGAATGGTCCTGGTGCTGTACACTCTGTAGTGTGTATGTGAATGGTCCTGGTGCTGTACACTCTGTAGTGTGTATGTGAATGGTCCTGGTGCTGTACACTCTGTAGTGTGTATGTGAATGGTCCTGGTGCTGTACACTCTGTAGTGTGTATGTGAATGGTCCTGGTGCTGTACACTCTGTAGTGTGTATGTGAATGGTCCTGGTGCTGTACACTCTGTAGTGTGGATGTGAATGGTCCTGGTGCTGTACACTCTGTAGTGTGTATGTGAATGGTCCTGGTGCTGTACACTCTGTAGTGTGGATGTGAATGGTCCTGGTGCTGTACACTCTGTAGTGTGTATGTGAATGGTCCTGGTGCTGTACACTCTGTAGTGTGGATGTGAATGGTCCTGGTGCTGTACACTCTGTAGTGTGTATGTGAATGGTCCTGGTGCTGTACACTCTGTAGTGTGTATGTGAATGGTCCTGGTGCTGTACACTCTGTAGTGTGGATGTGAATGGTCCTGGTGCTGTACACTCTGTAGTGTGGATGTGAATGGTCCTGGTGCTGTACACTCTGTAGTGTGTATGTGAATGGTCCTGGTGCTGTACACTCTGTAGTGTGTATGTGAATGGTCCTGGTGCTGTACACTCTGTAGTGTGGATGTGAATGGTCCTGGTGCTGTACACTCTGTAGTGTGTATGTGAATGGTCCTGCATGGTGGACATGGTGCCTGGTTTCTGCCAGACAGCAACAAAGAATACAGTGATTCTCAAATGTGTGTGCCAGCTCACAACACATCACACACAAAATAATAACAAAATAGGGTAAAAGAGATGATTGAGATTCTATAAGAACTAACTCATTTTGCTGGGGACCCACTGGAACCCCTTCAAGGACCCCTGGGGATAACCCGGACCCCACTTGAGAGCCATTGGTAGAATATACTCCTACTTGAAAGCTTAGTCAAGCTTTCCTCCCAGCGCCATTGGCGGACAAGCTTTCAAAGACAACCTTGAACGTATACTGTATGCTGTGGTCTTCTCAAGGGAGCTTTACACTGCATTATGATCTTTTTTCTGCAAAAAAGACACACAGATTGCTAACTCGGGCCACAAAACGTGGACTTCCTTTCTCATCCAAAAGTCAAGCAGTGAGGAAACTCATAAAGGCAAATATCTGAAAGAAACAAGCCAATAAACCACTTGAGCTTTGACACAGTTTCCTGCATTCGGCAGCGGCTGAGCAGCAACACATGCCGCCCTCTTAAAAAGGAGGAGGTGCAGAGCTGGTTTTATGCCTGTCAAACACGGAGCTGTTGGAAGTGTGGCACACACAGTAATGATCAACAACACGTTGTCATGGCTGGTAGACGGCGTGGTGTGCTGCCGTAGATGGGCACGGCATGCAAGTGTCCCCGTATAAGATGCCATTCGGGAACTTGATTAATTCAAAAACCGTATCGTGTGGATCTCGAGATCCACACAGGAACATTTGGTGTTTTATGTGGATCTCAGACCTCATGTGGCCAGCCAGTGACATCATTCGTTTACAAAAGTATCTATGATGTCACTATGATGTATGTAACCATGATGTATGTATGATGTATCTATACTGTATGATGTAACTATGGTGTATCTACGATGTGTCTATGATGTACAGTATGACTATGAATTTGGTCACGGTTTCACTTTCAGCCAGATCCAAGCCCTATTGACTTCTATTATAACGTTAATGTCGGGCAGGCTGTTTTTTCCTTTTCGTAAATTAATGCTAAGCAAAGCAAAGCAAAGTTAATATATTTACCCAGGGTAACTGGACTAAGCATCAGATACTTGTTTACAGCCAGGCCCTGCTCATAGAACATTTCATGGTAGTGGTTCAATGCCTTGCTCAAGGGCACTTCAGCGGTGGTAATTTTAACGTGCCGGTCCGGGGATACGAACTGGCGACCTTCCGGTATCAAGACCGCTAGGCAAACCGTTCGGCCACCGCTGCTCATACTACAGTGTCATACCAAAGTAACACGCAGTTTGATCTTGTCGATCTGCTACTTTTACTATTTCTGAATTTGAATCTGGATTCAAAGTCAGTTTTGGACATTGCACATTTGGACATTTCCACCTGACAGAGATGATAAAATGCAAGTTAAATATTTAAATGTTAAACACGTGGTACTGTACCCACTGGCAGTGCTCACAAGAAATGTAGCACTGATTGGTTTGCAAGATTAGCCTCGGATAAACACACACAGACAGACACCTTGACCGTTTATAGAGGGTCGTACACAGCCAATAAGGGCAGACATATAATGGTAGTGTAAAGTACAAACAAACATTTGAGAGCCAGTATGTGTAGATATGGTCAAACGTGCAGGATACTGTGTACTGGATGTGATGTGTTTCCCTTGCAGAGTTTCACCCTCAAATCATAATTTCATGAATGCTCTCCACAACGAGTATACATAATATAAGCAGCCAAGTTTCTCATGCTCAGTTTCCATTTCAGTATGAGCTAAAGAGTCAATGTTAACCTCCTTACAAATGCATGCATACTGTCGTCTCTGTCGGGTGGAAACCTCATATGTCCAAAACTGTTACTTTTGAGGCTTCTAATTAAAAAAATAGCAAAAGTAGCAGATCTACTAGCTCCAAACGCGCCGCTTGAAGACCGGCTACCTTTTTGTGACGCTGTAGTGTGATCAATTAGGATGTACGGAAGAAAGTGCAAAAAGTTAGAATATGGAGATACGAGGTTTCTTGCCCCACAGCAACTATAAGCAGCCGAGTTTCAATGTCTGTACGTGTTAAAGGGACTCAGTGTCAGCATGTTAACCTCCTTACAAATACATGCAAGTGTATATACGCTCAAATCCAGTCTCAATGCTAAACGCAAAGGCTGACCATGCAGCGTGAGAAGAGGCTTTCAGCAGCCAGGAGCCCTACTGTGGTGGCGAGTGAATGATAATATGTCCCAGTGGGAGGTTTACATTACAGCATTGGTCTGTTTATACAAGGATCTCACCACTGTCAAAGAACTGGAGAAATCCTACTCCTTTAACCACGTGAACCCTCTAATCGTAGCAAAACAGACCTGAGTTGCAACTGTACTTGGACTTTTTTCCCCCGTCTACACCAAATCACTTAATAGCAGATAAAATAGCAGATCTACAACCTGTAGGTCGACTATTTTGGGATGAATGTGTTTTTTCCAGATTTGTTTGTTAGCCATGCAGAAGTGTAACATTATTTACAGTTGGAATGAGGACTTCACCCGAGGACTGACGCTAACCAGGTCAGGCTCATTCCTCATCTGATTTCACATCTTGTAAAAGCAATAATGAGCACTCAAACGTCTGGTACTTCGTTGTAACTTCTACAAAAACAAATTTCACCCACTGTTTTACTCTGTAAATCTGTGACGTGACAATACAATTCTAAATAAATAATACCAAGAGGTTTCTTGTTAACCAGTAATCTTGCTTCTATCCACAAAATGCATTATTTTAATCCACTACTAGAAGACCTATATATCGTGCAAGATGTCTGCATCATTACAGTGTACCCACTGCAAGGTCTGAGCTGCTCTGCTTCTCCTCTCTATCCTGTATGTGTAGTATACTGTGTGCTGTGCGTGCGTGCGACCGCACGTGCGTGCGTGCGTGCGTGCGTGCGTGCGTGCGTGCGTGCGAAGGAAGGAAGGAGGAGGGAGAGTGTTCCAAAAAGCCTGTGTGGATCTAGGCGGCTGATTTGGAACCCCCATCCCCACCCCCACCACCCGCAGCCCCTCCAAAGATGGCTGCTCACATCAAAGGGAGCCTTGTATCTCAGAGGATTTTAGAAATTCAGCCGCAGGCTTGGTGAGGACTTTACAGCAGCAAGCCTCAGGGCTGAGCACAGGGGCTCGCACCTACTCAGACAGTAGTGGCGGATGCCCGCAGGGGGGAACCCAAGGAGCCAGGGCAGAGAGCCGAGCACAGAGTGCAGTGTCATCACTGCAGGCCTGAGCGTGTATTTTGTGAGGCAGCTTTTGTGTCTCTTTCGGTGAGACAAACTGTGTCCCACGCCAGGAGACTGCTGGAGCGATTAAGAATGCCTGTATTTTGAATAATTTACTTCATAAATAGATAATCCTAGCTCATTATAAGCGGGCATCAATATTGTAACGATAAGCTGAAGGATGACTGAGGTGTGTGTGTGTGTGTGTGTGTGGTTTTTTTAATTGGTGTTTGGTTTTCAGTTGCCAGTGACTTTCAAAGTGATTATTTTTTTAAGCCCAAAATTATGCTGCAGGTGAGGAAGTAATGGTAACAAATCAAACAGAAAATCACCACCTTCTCTGATTAGAAAGAAATAACTAATCTAAATATGAAATTGTATGTATACGACCCATGGTAACAAATGTTAATAAATATATAAATATGTTAATTGTGTGACATTTTTCCAAAATCCTCAATGATATTCTTATTATTCTTCACTTACTGTCAAATCTTAGATTTAGATGTGGGGTTTATATCCAGAATAGTCAAACAGTGCACAACAACAGGTGATTTGTATTTTCATTCCATCCAGGCAGTTAAAGACTAACACCACTAATTATTAGCTAGAGTACTATTCTGCCCAGGAGTGCTTGCGGCAAATGAGGCAGAAAATGAAGTGGTATGCGCTTCTTAAAGGTGCAGTAGTAAGTGATATATACGCATATATTATTTGTTAAAATAACTTAAATAGCTCTATATTCTGATAGTAATTATGTAGTGTTTGTTCAATAGCAGGGGTCTAACCGTCTCTCCAGCTCATTAATAAACAGAAGAAGAAGAAAAAAACATTTTGTGAAAAAACAGTGGGTTGCCATGCCAATTCCAACCAATCAGAGGAGCGCAGAGCCATAGAGTAAGACAGAGTCACGACAACTCCGCTCACTTCATGGGGCCAGTCCAATGGCGGCTTTCATACATAGACTTCTATTGGCGAAGAGCATAGCAAACAGTGACGAGTCCTGGACCGGAAGTTGACAGAAATGCATTGGACTCAGGCAACAGCCCAGCTTTAATGATCTCAAATCCCTTTATTTTAGATAATATAATTTTTAGTAATAGTATACATTACAGAGACTTTAGTTGTTACTGTACAATACTTTGAAACAGTTGCTCTTATTTGCGCCGCCCTCGTTGAAAACAATGTATTTCCAACTCCAGCTTGTCCCAGTTCAGGCTGCATGAACAGTGCTTGAGCGCTCAGTTTTATTTTCTGTCTTACTCTATGGCTCTGGTACAGCGTAATGTCGTAACTTTGTCTTACTCTATGGCTCTGGTACAGCGTAATGTCGTAACTCTGTCTTACTCTATGGCTCTGGTACAGCGTAATGTCGTAACTCTGTCTTACTCTATGGCTCTGGTACAGCGTAATGTCGTAACTCTGTCTTACTCTATGGCTCTGGTACAGCGTAATGTCGTAACTCTGTCTTACTCTATGGCTCTGGTACAGCGTAATGTCGTAACTCTGTCTTACTCTATGGCTCTGGTACAGCGTAATGTCGTAACTCTGTCTTACTCTATGGCTCTGGTACAGCGTACCCGTAACTCTGTCTTACTCTATGGCTCTGGTACAGCGTACCTATTGTCTTACTCTATGGCTCTGGTACAGCGTACCCGTAACTCTGTCTTACTCTATGGCTCTGGTACAGCGTACCTATTGTCTTACTCTATGGCTCTGGTACAGCGTACCCGTAACTCTGTCTTACTCTATGGCTCTGGTACAGCGTACCCATTTGTCAGCTTCATTGTGTTCCAGTTCTGATTTGTTATGCTCACATCTTTGCATCGTCCCTGCAATAGACCATATCCACATGTTGACATTCTGCATTGAAAAAGCAGGGTGGCAACAGGGTGGCATTTCATTAACAACTTAATGGCATGATGGTCTATTGTTTATCCCACATCCTGTATGATTCTCTCTCCTGATTGGATACAATTGGTATCCTGACCTTAAAATGCATTTTCTGTTTACTAAAGAGCTGGAAAGAAAGGGAGGCTCCTAGCTGTTACGGAACACTCCATAGCAATGATTGTTCAATAATATAGAGCTTTTACTTCTTAACAAAAAAAACTGTTTTAAACAAGAAATATCACTTACACTACCTTTAGATTTACCGTACTTCACTAGATTGCCCAAAGCAAGCAAACACAGAAAACAATGTTTATTTTATTTTAATAATGTCCAAAGGTAACACATTATCATGTTAAACTTACTTATCTAAAACATAAGGAAATATCATTTCTACAGCTGTGGCACACTCATAGTCGTAACCATAGTCTAAACCTAACCATAGTCTAAACCTAACTATAGTCTAAACCTAACCATAGTCTAAACCTAACCACAGTCTAAACCTAACCACAGTATAAACCTAACCATAGTCTAAACCTAACCATAGTCTAAACCTAACCATAGTCTAAACCTAACCATAGTCTAAACCTAACCACAGTCTAAACCTAACCACAGTCTAAACCTAACCATAGTCTAAACCTAACCACAGTCTAAACCTAACCATAGTCTAAACCTAACCATAGTCTAAACCTAACCATAGTCTAAACCTAACCATAGTCTAGCACAAACTCTCAGCGCAGTTGCAGTATCACGCTAAGCATGTGTGTGTGTGTGTGTATGTGTGTGTATGTGTGTGTGTGTAGACTTGTCTGAGATGGATGTATCGTACACAGTACTCTACTGTAACGTGACAAATCACAGATATTTGAGATTCACACACACCGCTGTGTGTGGGGCACGATCCTACCTGTAAACAGCCCTCTTGTCTGACTCCAGCTGGGCCTGGGGGTCCAGGGTCACACTGACTGGGGTGTTTCCTGCTGCCGAGGCTGCTGGGATATGGACCTGTGGGGTCTTGGTGCTCTGTTGACTGGTGCCCGTCATCTGGGGAATAACCAAGCCTGTTACTTTAAACAGAAAATACAGAGCCCACACAGTGTGACTAAGTGAGGGAGAACTCTCCATTACTCACCACTTGTCTGTTTAAACATGGTTTGTTTGAGACATTATGTGACAGGCTTGAAGCCTTGAACATTGTACAATCCTTTGAACGTTGTACAATTATTTTGTTCATTCTTAAAATGGTTTGTTATTGGTCGGATATACATATTGATCGTATTGGTGATGTCATTGGCTGACATCACAGGGTTTCTTTCATTTTCTTTGTTTGTTTGTTTTATTGATCCATGTTTTAGTATTACTTATCATTTAGATTTGGATTTGTAAATGTCCTTGTTTGAAAGGTCACCCTTCAGACGCATGTCTTTTTTGGCTGCGGTACTGTACATGTGACATATATTGCACTGTAAATAAATATTCACCTGTACAAAATCAAGTTGTCCGAGTCTTCCTACCTAGTACGTACCACCTTCCTTGACACTCAAGCTGCTAGAAGATTCTACTACACACAGTAAAATGATGGTCCAATCAAAAACGAAATCAAAAGTACACATACAGTGCACAGCAATAATAATTGAGAAGTGGGCAGACATGTAGCATCAGTTTGCATGACCATGCATGACCATTCCTGTGCTTCATATTACAAGCACTGGTTTATAGCATTTAAATAACAGTGGAGTGAGCAATATAGTGGTTTTGGATGGGAATCTATGTGTTGGGGCTAAAAACATAGGCTATGGTACAGTAGGTAAACATTTGTGTAACACGTGGTCATTGGAGGCAAACATATTCATGAGGATCACATACTAAATCTGCTATTTGGCAACATTCTACTGCTGTTGACAGACCATTTCCTTACATAAACACGTCTGACCCTGACTACAAATAATGAACTATAGCTGCAATAAGTGTTGTTATTGCCTGCTAGTTCACATAGAGTGGTACAACTGCTAATTGCAATGAACGAGATAAGATGCGTTCACTAATTGAATGAGACACGCTTGTTTTATATAGGCTACCGTATAGCTTATTGTTCATGTTCCCAATGCACAGATTTTGGATGATTAATTTGGCTTATGAGCTCTGAAGCAGCGTTTGAAGAACCATGGGAGGGACATTACAGAACCAGTATAGAGGAGGTTCAACAGTGTAAAACATTCTACCTTCAGCCACTTCACTGGAGGGACTGAGGCAGTGGGGTTTTCACAATAAGGCCAGGACAGGCCGCCGTCTGGCCAAGTCAACCATTCCATTGGCCCCTCGCCCATTCACGGACGTGACAAATGTATACGCCTTTGTGTTCAAGACAAGGGGTGGAGGTGGGGGATACCTGTTCTACCTTGAACGCAAGGGAGCTACATTTGACACACTACTGAAGGTATTTGATGCGTGCTCCGTTGAGTGTCCAGGGCACTAATATACTAGTGTACAAAGAGTAAAAAGTGCACACCAGAAGTACAATGACAACCTCTCGCCTAAATGGTCTGTCTCCTAGCGTTTGAGAGAGGTTTAACTGAAGGTCTGAACTACGACTCTGTTATAGAGATTTTCAAGCGAAAGCCCTGCCGTCTCATGTTCTGAGACATCACTAAGCGTGAACACTATTTGATTTAGCTGTTAATGCTGTCAATCAGTCACTAATTTGTGCTGGCGTCATGTTCGCCTTATCTGTAATGCTGCATACTGTCTGTGCAAAGACACCTTATTTATTTATATATATATTGTCATTATTAACGTTTCAATGTGTTCTTGTTGCTTTCTGTCTGTCTCCCCCCCCCCCCCCCCCCCCCCCCCCCCTGACTTTTCGCCTGGCCAACTTGTAATTCCTGCATTCGCTACTGGACTGAGGGAAACCTCTTCCCATGGGCTGACATGCTTCATGAACATGGCCCATTGTCTACGCACCCTTTACCTCCACTTCTCAATTGCACATCCCCTTTTGACTCTCAGGAAATGAGACTACCCCACCCACCCTGCCCCACGCATCCTCTCTCCCATCACCCACGGTTTTGAACCGAGCGTGCAGGGCTGGTGTGGTGTTCGGGGGGGGGGGGGGGGGGGGGGGGGGGGGGGGGGTTGGGGTTGCATGAGGAAGCTTCAAGTCTTAATCCCGGCTCCAAATGGGAAATAAATTAGCTTCTTCACACTTAACTAGCTCTCATTTGCATTTGCCGAGCGCAGGATGCAGCTCAGGAGCTCTCCCCTGGCACTAATCCTCTGGGCGAGGGAAGACGGATGTGGTGTGGACGGAGAGGTGGTGCGAGGTGGTCTGATGAAGCTGCTCTACTTCCCATCATTGGGGTTGCTACATAAACAAAGGTTTCTCCCAATGCCGTTTGCCTGGGTGAGTTTTTACGTCACTGATTGCACCGACCTATAGCTGGTGGAGGTATTACGCGTGTTAAACACCACGTGCAAGGTTTATTGTTTATTTTTTCAACCGCTCTCTTTTATACTACCATACTACTAGTATTACTAATACTATACCCTAATACTACTAGTATTACTAATACTATATTACCTCTCACAGTCTGTACCAACGTTAAGAATCTTACTGATAAACTATGCTAATCCAGAGCTCAGCGCTAACATCTACCCCTGTAATACAAGGTATAAAAACATTACCTCTTATTATAACACAATCACATATAAGCTGGCAAGGTGGTTTAATGTTTAGGTAAGCATTGAGCTGAATGCGGCTGTGACCTCTGACCTGTTGGCTCTCCTGGTACGTTGGTGGAGGAACACTCTGGGTGGCCATCATCGTCACTGCTGGTGCTGGGGACACATGTTGCATCATGGGATAGGTTCACATCGAGACTGGGGAAGAAAACACAGAAATAATGATCACAGTGTCAGCAAAGAAACATGAATTACCACAAATGGGTGGACTGGAACATAAGTCATTTTAAAATGTATATGAATAGTACAGCTAACTGTGATTAAAAGCGGTTACTCGTAACCGTGGGAAGGGTTTAGGATATTCAAGATGAAGCGGCCAGTAACTTCTATTTCAGCCTCAACCACCAGGTGCTGCTGTGATAAAATAATAGGACAATCTTTAGTCTCACTTCACTGTCATTTGTTTCTCGTGCACAACACCATTTCCTAATGTACTCTCTCTCTCTCTCTCTCTCTCTCTCTCTCTCTCTCTCTCTCTCTCTCTCTCTCTCTCTCTCTCTCTCTCTCTCTCCTCTCTCTCTCTCTCTCTCTCTCTCTCTCAAGCAAATGAGACTCAGTGTTTACAAACTCAACCATGCAAGCAGTCTTGTTACCCATCCTAGCATAAAAAACTGTGTTCACATGGACACAGTATAAAGTACAACCCAAGTTTACATGTTTACCAATTACATGCGGCCAAGCTTGTTCACCAATTACAGCTTGTTCTAAACAACATGTGCCGTCACCAAGGTCACCTTGGTGACTGTGTATTGGTTGCTGGTGTTGTCTCGGCCACCAATCCAATCAAGGGGCTAATTAGGGCTCTTGCCAGTGGGTTTATTGCCATTGGCCGGGACCCCACAGGGCTGAAGGCTGTACCCTGTGGAACCCCCCCCCCCCCACACACACACACACACACACACACACACACTCTTCATAACTATCACCACCCAGGAGCTAATTGGTTCAGTGTTGCTTACACACCTCCGTACATGCTCACACACATGCACACTCACACACAGACACACTCACGCACACACAGGCGCACGCACACATACGTGTGAGCAAGCAAGCACACAAGCACAGTTGATAGACTTGACACACCCACGCAGCCCCCTACCTGTATCCCAATGTATGATAGGCAAACACAGCAGGTGCTTCACCCTGGAGCTATAATCAACCTACAATATGTTTCGCTATTTGCTGCTATGTATTATTAGTTTGTTTTAAGCTTCCCTTTTATTGAATTATCTTTTTTGTCTGTTTACTAGTCTACCTCCATAAATGCCCCCATAAATCCTAAAATAAGAGTGTTAAGAGTGTAAGAGTAAAATAGGGCTATCGGCTATGTTATTGCTTGCATCTACAGGAACAAACTGCAGGTTGAAAAGGCCCTCAGCTCTGAACTCTGTAGTATCTGCACCTAGCTCGCTGATAACAAACTATCTTTACACCTGGGAAAAACTGAATCCATTCTCTTTGGATCAAATAGTAATCTCAGCAAGGCAGATGGCTTCTTGGTTAGAGTGGGTGACAATATTATCAAACGAAAAGATGAAATTACCTACCATTCTGGAGGCAAATCTTTCCGGTGATAAAATGGCTACCAACGTAATCAAAAAAAGTCAACCAAAGAACAAGATGACTTTTTTTGATCTGGTTGACTTTTTTTGGACCTGGTTGACTTTTTTTGATCCTGTAGTATACAGGATCTCCTCACTGGTCAACAAAAACACCTTGAAGACCCTAACAAGAGCCCTTGTACAAGGCTTCTTCGACTATGCATGCACCTCTTGGTACCACACCACCTCAAAGGCCCTTAAAACAAGGCTCCAGACTTCCCAAAACAAACTGGTCACGCTACTACTTGGCCTCATATTCCCCGAACCCACCTCACCCCTGTCCACAGGGTGGAATGGCTTAGGGTTGATGACAGAGTAAAACATCTTGCCGTACCTGTCTAAATACTTCCAACAAAGTTCACACCCATAACACCAGATGGAGTTCAACAAACCATGTGCAATCCAGATTCGGCACAAACAAGGGACTACATTTTGTTTCGCTCCTATGACACCAAAATGTGGAACGCCCTACCAACAGCGATTAAGACATGCAAATCCCTTGACTCCTTCAAAACCGCTCTCAAAGGGCACCTACGGACGGCTGCAATTCGAAACTGGCCCCCGTAAAATCTGAATCCCCCCACCCCCTTTCTCCCTTACTGTATATTTGTCTTTTCCCTTTTTACCTCCTTACATGATTTCCTGTTTTTTAAATAGAAGTGTATATTTGTATGTCTCTAATTGTTCTGATGAATTGAAAATGGTGGACCCTGTTGTAAACAAGTGGAATGCTTTATCAGTGTGTCGTCCACAGTAACAGCCTTTTGTATTGAGTTGTGCTTTCACGTGAAATGTACCCATTCAGCAAACAATAATAAATACTTCAATCAATCAAAGATGATCATTATTGTGAATTGTCATAATCACACAGCCCTACTTTGTGTTCATTTGCACATTCACAAGTTCTTAATGTAAAACACACACACACACACACACACACACACACACACACACACACACACACACAACCCAGGACAGAAATGTTGGCGCAGTCATGGACTCTAGACGTGAAGTTCAACAGCCACATTAGAAAATTGCTAAGTCAGCCTACTATCACCTTAAACACATTGGCTGCCAAACACGAGTTACCTGAGGTTTTTTTTAAGCTGGATGGCGCTGTTCGCCAACCTATGGGTCACCATTTTTCCCAATTCTAGGACACCTGTGCGGAGTCTTTTGAGGGCACCCGTGGAATGGAGCGACACAGAATATTCTATGATTTTTCAAAGGTTGGTGAAAAATTATCTGAATCCTGGTAGTAAGAATGTATCAAGGATTAGAGTATTTGTATGCCTAATTATCATTTGGAAAAACTTGTGTGCGTTCATCTTAAGTAGACTTCGCAGTAGACAGTTAAGTCCAAAATAAATTGACCAGACAGCTGTAGTTGATTCAGAACGCTGCTGCTCAAGTCCTTACTAATGCCAAGAAAGTGGTTCATATCGCTCCAGTTCTCTTCACATCGTTACACTAGCTTCCTCTCTGTTGAATAATTTATTTCAAAATATCACTATAAAGGGCCAAAATACATTTCTGACCTTCTGCTATCTTATGAACCATCCGGACCAGGTGGTCTGTCCTGGGACAGGTCTGCTTTCTGTCCCCATGTCATACTTACAGGTATCTGGAACAAACTCCCAGAAAACTGCAGGTCTACTGCAACTCTCAATTGTTCAAATGCTGTTGTCTTTTACTGAGTATTTACTTCACTTCTTGTGCTGCTCTGTAGCTTTATTCTCATATTTTTGCTTTATTTCAGCTTCACATTTAATAGTGTTTCTGGCATTTACTGCAGGGCAGCACATTGTGGGTACTTTCCTCCTAAGTTCAACTGTCAGGAACACTGTTAATAGTTTAGAATATAATGTGTGCATGCACACACGCACGCGCACACACACACACACACACACACACACACACACACACACACACACACACACACACACACACACACACACACACACACACACACACACACACACACACACACACACACACACACACACACACACACACACACACACACACACACACACACAGTTCCTTACTGTACAGTCATGTCTTGTTTATGACGACAGACTGCAACATGGTTCCTGTAGGTCAAATGACTATAAGCACTATTACCTCTAAATTCAGCTTGCATAATGGTGCAATGTGGCCATACAAAATGAAAGCCAATGCATTGCAATGAGTCAAATTGGAGACTCAAATATGTGCACCCACCGTGCTCATATGTCATATCATGCATTTTATCTCTAAAGGTGTTTACCTTTTTTATTTAGTAACTAACAATTTTCCTGAGAATCACAGAATCCACAAAAGGAGTGTCTCTGAATAGTGTCTGGGACTCTGGTCACTATACTGCCAGATACTCAGACAAGACAGGAAGTGATGGTAACAGCTCATCCCTCTCTTCTCTTCGGATGCTGGACCATACGGAACACACGTTCCCCACCAGTGAGCTCATCCCTCCTCCCCTGAAATCAGAACCTGGCAATCCCACCGAGCGGAAAAGTCAACATGCCAGTTCCTCTTCCCACCACACCTTTCAAACATGAGTGGCAAGCAGTTCAGTCGTTCCCATCCAAACCTTCATGTTAATAGTGTTCTGTGGTGGAAAGTAACTAAGTGCATTTACTTTACTTGTACTGTACTTTTACTGTACAAATGTATTTTGGTATTTTTTTTTTTACTTTACTGGAGGATTTCCAATTGTCAGTACTTTTAAAATTTTTACTCCACTACATTTCAGATGCAATTATTGTAATTTTACTACATCTACAAGCTTGTAGATCGGCTATTTTCCAAAGATTTTTTTGAGTGGTGTAAACCACTCCTACGACTGGCTTTGTTAGTTTACGTGTCTGTCTGTCTGTGCCAAAAAAATGAGCATGGTTGCTACGGTCACCCAGTTCACACGGGTGTGATTTCATTACGTCATACATTACGTCAGACCACAGCTGATCAGTCTATATAAGACCTTACACCACTCAGTTCACACGGGTGTGATTTTTTTTGTATACATTTGAAAACTTGTGAAAAGGGACATTCTGCCTATGAGTACTTTTTGGTACTTTAAGCAGTTTTGATACAAATACACTTCTCAAGTAAATGTTTAATTCAGGACTTGTATTTCTACAAAAATGTGAGTAGATTTTCCACCACTGGTGATGGTACAGTACTGTATGTGAATTTTGAGGGTTTTTTTTGTAATTAATGTTTCCTGTTGACACATTCACATGTTTGTATTGCCAAGCATGCATGGTTTGTATGGATTCAGTGCCATGTCGTACTGTATATGTGTGCACATGGTTTGTATGGATTCAGTCGTACTGTATATGTGCACAAGTGAGATCACATGTGTTTGTGTGCCGTGTCTGTCTGCGAGCCATTTTGTAAACCGACTTCCCCTGCTTTCTCTTCTCATTCCAACTGGTATCAGCTGAAAGGCATCTTCTCCGTTATCAGCACCTAATTTTAATTGCAAATGCAGTAAGCGTGTTAGTGATTAAATGGAAAATTGCACATTAATTGATGAGACTAAAGATAAAGCAATTCCAATTACTGCACAGTATTTTAGACGGCCTCTCAAGTTTTGCCATCCCTCGAGGAATAAGCCACCTAACGGCAGATTTGAGGAAGCAATGGCTTGTGCATAAATGCACGCACGCACGCACGCACGCACGCACGCACGCACGCACGCACGCACGCACGCACGCACGCACACACGCACACACGCACACACGCACACACACACACACACACACACACACACACTACCTTAATGTCTACCATTAAACACATACTGTACCATTCCAATAACACCAACAAACGAGACCTTCCAAAGTCTGATTCAACACCCAATAAAATGTGCCACATGAATCCTATAGGAGGCATAAAGTGCAATTGTTGTACAAATCTACCCGCTAAAACAAGCAGAATCATCTCGCATCACTTCTCAGTTCTCACTGAACCCATGACTGATTATGCAGTTGTACGATAAATCATAAAATAATTATTTTAAATTACATGTTTGTTCCTTAACAATAGAACTTTGAATTATCACAGGATTCATAATGCATACAAATTGAAAATTGCCTGTAGTCATAATCAAAATTCAAAAGCGAGCATAAAATGGAAAATGAAAAGTAAGCATAAAATTATTATTTAAAAAAAAAACATCAAAGGCTTTTTGTGAATTTGGAGTTGAGGCAGCTCCAGTCTTTAATCTGATTCTGTAGAAACACCTCTTTTTCAAATCCAATCTCAGCCATAAAATTGTCCCATGGCATGTTATATTGATATAAAGTCAGTCGGTGGCATTATCAGTATTATCACACTTTCACCCAGTAACCACCGGAATTAAAATTAAAAAACATCTCAGGTGCTATTTATATCTATCTATCCATCTATCCATCCATCCATACATCCACATTAGGCTATCTAATATATCTAAAGTATCTATCCATCTGTTTAGCTATAGTATGTGCATTTGAGCGACTTAGTCGTCAGATTTTCATCATTGGCTGGCCTGGCTAGCCTCTAGTCTAGGCCAATGGGACACTTAGTCACTTACCCATAAAACCCATACTGAGAACGCTGTAAAACCCATATTCTAAAACGTTGAAGCTGAATATAGTTTTGTAAATCAATGCCCTACTTCATGACTACTGTCATTCTACAGTATAACACAAATAGCAGATGAGGTTTCCACTCCAACAGCAGTGATGCATTGTTTTAAAATCAGACCCGTCTGAAATGAGTGGTGCTGTACTGTACTTGTGCTGTACGTAATGTACTGTACTGTACAAGCCCTCCTCCCTGGCCTGTTTGTGTGCGCGCGCGTGCGTGAGTGCATGTGTGCGTGCGTGCGTGCGCAACAGTGACACTTGGTGGTGAACAAACGCTATAACGCTATAACCGTGCTCGGACGGACCCAGCCAGGGACACAGCCAGGGACACACATTGCTGGGCAACGGAGTGGCTGCAATGGAGTGGCTGCACCACTCAAAAATAACAAGGTAGATGGTAGAGTCCGACAGAGGTCAATGATATAGCTATAGAGTTAAGAGTTATTGTGGTCGGTGTGTATCTGTAGGATATTATCACAGCCTACACACAGTCAAATCAATGTCCATTTGGTTCAAATAAAACAGAGGATATTTACTGTGTACTGATAATGAGTCTCTGTCTAAGCACAGATAAATAGACATGTTAGTCATTAGTGTGTTCAGCGTGAGTTCAATACAATGTGTGTACACTATTTTGATGTTACAGTTTAGCCCTGTAGAGGAGGGTGCAGAATAGATCACTTTCCTCACCAAACCAAAAACAGGTGATGACTGTGAGTCAAGGGGATGTGGTGAGATGATTGTGGTCATGTGTGTGTTTCCAGCCCTGCACGCATACATATACATAAACTCAAAACACACACACACACACACACACACACACACACACACACACACACACACACACACACACACACACACACACACACACACACACACACACACACACACACACACACACACACACACACACACACACACACACACACACACACACACACACACACACAAGGAATGGATCTAATTCTAACATAAATTAATAAATTCCCTTAAAACAAAGGAGGATAACATCTGTCCGAAAGACAGATTTTTCTTGTTGGTTCTTGTGGTTTGCACTTTTGATGTTGCAAGCATTGTGTTTTGGAGGAATGTGGCGGCATAATGTGGATCGATCAAGGTAGATGGGTTTATGTGTATTGTGATTCTGGAAACATCACCATTTCCGGTTCAACGTATTGATCAAAAGTCTGAAACTCAAAACGAATCAATGATGAGTGCTAATATTTGTACTTTATTCAGTCCCGGGTTCCTATAATGCCAAATTAAATGGATAACGTGACACACTGTGAGTTTGTAGATCTGCTATTTGCCAAATGTTTACCTGTTTTGACATGCTCAGAATAGGGGCGCCATGTTTCATGTGGTTAAAAAACCTCTATTAGCACATGGCTGTCACCTATATGGGTTTTGTGTTTTAAACCTCTATTAGCACATGGCTGTCACCTATATGGGTTTTGTGTTTTAAACCTCTATTAGCACATGGCTGTCACCTATATGGGTTTTGTGTTTTAAACCTCTATTAGCACATGGCTGTCACCTATATGGGTTTTGTGTTTTTAGAAACCGCAATGGAGTCCTTGTATTGCATCTGTTAGCAATGCTAAATGTAGTTAAAGTCAACAGGATTTGCCACAATGGCTGCTGTTAATAAAATATGATGTTACCGGTATTTGGGTTTCACTGTGCAAGTCTGCAGCTTGTTAATTAAAACATGTTAAAAGGTTTTACCTTGGTGGCACCACAGTACCATCATGGTATTCTGAGGCTTGGCACATACATTATAGTGTTCAGTAAAATTCAAATCAAGTTCTGCATATTTACCAGATACCACTTGCACTGGTCCATGCACGCATGTGTGTAATTCCTGTGTACTGCATTCAAGTCATGAGAGCATAGAAACCAAAGAATGGATGAGGGATGGCATTTTAACCACTTCATTGACCAGGGTTCACCAGTGGTCTGTCTTGGGTGCCCCCCCCCCCCTCCTTTCCCCCCTCTCTTCACCGAAAATAACAGATCTACAAGATCACAGTGCACCGTGCTGCAACTCAATATCAGCTTGTAGGTCTGCTTATTTTGGTCTGTAACCAAGTATAAATCAGGCATAAGACTATCACACAAATATGTGGCCAGTTAGTTGCCCAAAATAAGCCCAAAAAAAGGCCCCCTCCCATCTAATTTAATCTCTCCTGTTTGAGCCTTGCGGTAAAGAGGTTGACCTGGAAATGTAATGAATAATATTTGGAAGTGGGTCTGTCACCTTGGCCAGATATCATGCATCTTAACACCCTGAGTCACCAGCATTAGAGCCAGATGAATAAATAAATCAGGTGTTTTGAATTATGTGCAGGATCTAATCATCGCCTCATTGTCAGCACTGATTTGCAATGCAAACACCGGGAGCGGCCTTGATGGCATTGAGTGAAGCTAGATAGAGCTTAGATATAATGGGCTGAGCGGTAATGAGGTTGCGTGCATGCGTGCGTGCGTGCGTGCGTGCACATGTGCGTGTGTGTATGGGGGGAGGGGGCACTGTGTACTTGTGGTTGGGTGCTTGTATGGATGCAGGCATCGAACCACACAGATCAGAGTGAAGCCATACAAACGTGTCGTATACAATACACCGTGTCAGTGGAATTGCGTTGCTAGGGAACAGCTCGGGTCCAAGTTTACTTCCTGTCAGCTACTGATATTGACAAACACTGTGACAACAGGAAATAAACCTGGACCCGCTTGGAATGTCGTCAAGTGAGAAAAGGTGCTACACATTCATAGTTCTGGGGGTGGGGGGGAGGGTGCAAGCACAAACATATTCATTAATTAATGCTCAAATTCAGACACAAAAAGGCTTTAGCCAGCATCATCCTGAGGGCAACACACATACGCACGCACACATATATGCGTGCAAATACGTTAATTGCAGCTAGGAGCAAAGACAGGCTCACCAGTGGTCCTAAGGCTACAAAGCCCCTCAGGCTATGACGAGAGATCCTCTCACGTACTGTAGCTCGCTCTGCCCAAGTCTCCACTCCCAGACCACCTCATTAACCTGAGCCGGCAGCCGTCTCTCTCTCTCTCTCTCTCTCTCTCTCTCTCTCTCTCTCTCTCTCTCTCTCTCTCCACACCGTGCTCCTCACCTCCCCGTACTTTGAATTCAAACCAGTTGTCTATCATTTATTCACCAGCTCTTGTTGACGGGACTCATCCTCGCGGGCGGTTGAAGTTGGGGTTTGATGCGCCGTAGCTAGGAAAGCAACTCTCGAGTCTCGACACTGTTAGCAAGCACTGAGTTAAAGTTCACGGTCAGAGTAATGAAAACTGAAAAGTGTTATTGTGGTCTGATTAGTTAAAGGAAGTTTCTTTGTCGAGCCCTAGGAGCATACAGTATTCTAGTTTAAAAATGGAAGGCCAGCTAAAAAGAACCTTCACGCAAAAGGTGAACAAGGTGTTTTGCTATGGAAAAATGTATTGTTTTCAACACCAGAAGATTAATTAGGAGGTTATCACTTTCGATATCAAATGACACTGATCATCTGTATCGCTTTGTCAACCTCATGCCATGTGGATAAAGATACAGAACCTTAGCGTGGAACAAGAACCGCTTTAGTGGGAGTTGTGTTCCCTCAGCCATCCAGGCATTAAACAAACTGCCCCACCGATTGGATGGCTCTGTGTACAGTGCAGACCTCACGGCTATGTATTGTATTGGTGATGTGTTTTTCTGTGCTATGTGTTGTTTTTTTGTGGGTGTTTTAAACAGACCAGTGAAGACGAATACCCCTTCGGGGACAATAAAATGAAACATTATTATTATTATCACTTATGCCTTATGCACTTATTAATGATTAGGTTAAAAGCAATGCTTCCCAAGCATTTCTGTTTCAGGGCCCAATTGAAAACCATGAAATCATTCGCCAATTGCGGCCCACCCATCTTACCACTTAACACAGCAGCCATTTGGCTATTATGGTTATAGTGGGTAGGCCGACTACATTTTCAGAGCATGTTTATTTTAATGATCAATCATTGTGTTCTGGCTTGGATCAATGGAACCAATATAGCATACTCGAAGTTCCTAATTATATGTATCACAAAGAAAACACATTATCAAGGTTTTAAAGAAAAATAATGACAACCATGACTTTCTTTTTTACATTTTATTATTTTAATACTAATCATGGTAGTTATATTTAATACAATTAAAATCGTAGTGTTTTGCCAAATATTTGGGGGCCCACTCGCAATATCCTCACGGCCCCCAGCTTGTAGGTCTGCTATTTTTGAAAAATCGTGAAAATATTTATTTCAGAAAACTGGAGGATTTAGAAGGATTTTTTTAAATTTTGAGGTCAGGCCTAAATGGGTCAAATGACAAGGGACAATATCGGTGGCACCCAACTGTATGTATCGGCCAAGAAAATGTAATTAGACATTCCCAAAATACAAGCCACACTGAATGTAAAACGGTCCTTTGTTGTACAGTAACGAGGATACAAGATGGAAAATTGCTATTTTAGTTGTTCACAATTCTGTGGGTTCTTTGTGTTGATAATTAAAATGTAAAAAAAAGTCCACCATGGTTCGAATCCATGGTGGATATCTATACGAACACAATTGGCCCGTGTTCGAGGGAACAAAGCCGGACGGGAAGGGTGATATTTTGTAAGTGCACACGCAGTCCTACGGGCTGGGGCAGCACCTGTCAGCAGGAAGTGTTGGACGGGAGGAGTAGGATGGAGACGCTACATCCTCCCGGTGAAGGCTCCTCACTGGCAAGTGAGTCAGTAGTAGGATACAACAGCAGTGACAACAACACACAGAAATGTGTGTAGGGAGGTAATAATTGGCGTATCGACGAAATTGGGCATAACAAGGGGTAAAAAGCACAAAAAAACAAACAAAAAAATATCAACTCTCAATGACATTTTTACCCCGACCTTAAAACTGCAACCATGGCAACATATTCTTTCACATTCAGCCTCCTAATGAACGTCCTTCATATATTCAAATATGCCCCACAAATATAATGAAGACACTAGGATTTCCCGTGGGTACGGCAGTGTGCAAGACGTTGTTTTCTTTCCTCCTCCTGACAATGGCGTCAGCGGTCCAATCTGACTCCAATTCTTGTTTTCATTGTACTTATGTAAATGACTGTTTGGATATTACCGATTGCGATTTGATTGTTTTTTCGTCCTGCTTTTTAAAATTAGATTAAAGTCTCAACTAAAATGGGTGATGGTAAAACTACAGTGTAGTGTTGTTTTTTTCTCTCTCTCTCTCTTTTTTAATTCCCCAAGGGCAGACGGTTTGCATGCAAATAACCTTATTAGCATAGCTGAAAGCTCTTATTGTAATTAGGTGGGGGGTTTTTTCTGAAGGGGCTACATGTACTGTACAAAGCAAAGATGAAAAGGCGATTCAAATCGCAGATAACTTATTTGACAAACTTTAATCAGATCGGTTAGACCTTATTTTACCCCTTTTCAGGGTGCAGCAGGGAGGAGGGGTAGGAGTGTTCCCACTCTTTAGTGTCACTGGTGAACTGCGAGCACATATACTTGCTAGTAAAATAAGTAAACTACATTCTCTAGACAGGCGTTCCCAAACTCTCGAGACCTAATAAAGATAAATGTTGATGAGCTTGTATATCGTCTATTTTCAATACTTTTTTTTCTAAATTAATATCCCACAGTACATCAGGGGTGGGCAACTTTGTTGATGGAGAGGGACACTATTTCCACCCTCACTCCAGCCACATTGTCAGGCAGAAACCTCTTAACTCCGCCCTTAATGCCCTACTTCTTCATTCTATGTCACACAAAAGTATATATACTTTTATAAAGCTATATTTGAATTGGAATCCTGAATTAGTTTTTTACTATTTTTGAATTGGAATCCTGAAAAGTCGGCTAACATTTTACCTAATTTCAAAAGCATTTAGTTCACTTTATATGAACTTAAATAGACAATATTTTTTTAACAATAGTCATTAAGCTACTAGACTGAAGTAATTAAAGCGGGTTATGTTTGCATGTTTGGAATTGTAACAGCTAAAATCAATAATATTAGTATTAAAATTAGTATTTGGATATTAAGCCCCTGGGCCGCCAGTTGCCCATATGTGCCCTACATTGTCAGCCCAAAAGTAGCAAAAAATAGCCCATCGCTCACACTGTGTCGCATCATGACGTCATGTCACGGTTAAGTGTGTCTTTGGGTTTTACATGTGTGAATGAAAAGTATTAACCAGAGCTTGTGACTAAATGATCCACTGGAACACAGGTTCAGGGGTTGACAGACACTAAGAGTTGCCCACCTGCCCCTGGCAGGTGAAGTTTGCTTTCATGTTGCCCGACCGGGCAAGTGCTCGTTTGAGAGGGGACACAACCGTCTATAAACACAACACAAGATAATTATTTGTCTAAACACCTGAACGTGGCCAGAGAGATCTGTCTTCTGGTCTGTGGAATGTAAAATAAGAGCACTGTTTACCTATAATGTGCCGTTTCCACTGTTGCTACACTAAAAATATAAAATAACAAGTGTGAACACTTAGTCATGTTCATATATCTATGTGGGTATTTGTCCTTAAAAATAGGTACACATTTTTTGCATCGCACAGCCCCCGAAAGTAAAAAAAATCACACCCGTGTGAACTGAGTGGTGTTAGGTCTTATATAGCCTGAGCAGCTGTGGTCTGACGTAATGTCTGACGTAATGAAATCACACCCGGGTGAACTGGGTGACCGTAGCAACCATGCTCATTTTTTGGTACGAACTGACAGACAGACAGACAGACAGACAGACACGTAAACTAACAAAGCCAGTCGTAGGAGTGGTTTACACCACTCAAAAAAGTGTTCAAATGTAACAGTAATTCAAAATGTATACCAATCATTTTATAATGGACGATTTTCTTTTCGGGCAAGTGGGCATGACTTTTGGGCAAGTAGAACATCAGAGACCTTAGTGTCAACCCCTGCAGGTTCATGTTTTTTTTTACATTTTCTGAAAAGTAACGCTTTTGGACATGCAAGGTTTCCACGTGACAGCAATGATATCGACATCGTTATACGTACTGCAGGTATAGTGCAGGGCTGAATGCCTATGCCCTGCGGTTGACACACGGCAGCAGCATTTCCTCCCCTTAAGCTGATAACCATCAGAACATTGAAGGTAGAAAGATTCTGCTGAAATTGGAACGGCCGAGCTCGGTGAGAAGGAAATGTAATCTTCAAGAGCTTCTCTGGCGAATCGTCTTGCGACGCTCCTCTCTATCCCGCTCCTGCAGCGATGTCGTGTTTGCAGACGACACATTGTGCATTTTATCTGCTATTGCATCTCCGGGGCCCTTCTTTTAAATGGATACCTCCCTTATCACAGAGCAAGTGAGTGCCATCTGTGTCACTCCACATCAACTTCAGTGTGTGGTGGGGCTACGTGACTGAAAAGTGAATGCCATGGGACACACAGTGTGTGTGTGGCGCGTGTGCTATATACATCTATTCTCCATCCAAAAACAGCAGATCTACAAGCTCACCATCCACAACACTGTGAGCGACCCTGTCGTGGGAAGGATGTATAAATCAGGCGCATACTGATTTATGCCTACGGGCTTCATGGAAAATAATCTCTTCAACATTTACAGCTCAATGACCATGCAATAAAAGATTATATTTCATACACACACAATAGATCGAGTGTATGTACTTTATCTGCAGTTCAGTGCATCAGGGTGACAACTTCTGGGACAGATGTTGAGGAAGAATTCAGCAAAAAGTTGAGCCTGTCACAAGTCACAAGTCTTGCCATTAATCTACATTTACATACGGAGTGGCAGAAGACAAATTAAATAAACCAAGACGCCTATTTTTGCAAAATAGGCGTCCTATAACTGGACGGATTGGCGTGAAACTTTGCACATACATTCCTCATAGGCCAAAGAAAAATCTGCCTTTTATAGCGCCACCAGGAGGCCGATTTTTGCACAATAGATTTTGCTCCCACAGATTTTGTCCAAACGGTCACACACATTGGTACACATTATCTCTATTGCCATGTGATCAAGACAGATGGATCTGTCTGATTTGAACAGTTAGGGGCTAATTGTCATGCTCAAAGACACTTGGACGTGTATACTGGGTGGGGGTGAACCGCCAACCTTCCAAGTCCCAGATGGTCTCTATACCCGCTAAGCTGTACAGCTGCAGCCTGCAAGCTACGGTCGACTATACTTAATTAGCTCCTTAAAACTATTTTACTGCCCGCATTGATTCAGTCTGTATGTCCCTCTCTGCCTCTGGAGTCTGGATGGATGCAGTGGGGACTTTTATTTTGAAGACCCCCAAATTCACGCCAAAATAAACCAGCAGCAAAATCACCTAAAGCTAATGTGGCTACCGTCTTTTTAAAAGTCATCAGAAGCATTAATATTGTAACCGCGACGTAGCGACGATTTAGTAATGAGCAATTTTTTTTTGCCAACGGCTGATTCGGTCTGGCTTATTAGCCAGGCTACCTCAAAACACCTCAATCTGAAAAAGGGTTTTCAGATCACGGTTACAATTGGCAGTGGACAGGGGGGAATCATTTCATTGACGGTCCGGACCACAGGCGAGCCGACTGGTGGATATCTGAGAGACAATTCTGATGAATAAAAACCTAAAGAAAGAGACGTCAAAGACGTCAACGGCAGCAAGTGTCATTGTAAAAAAAGACGTCAAAGACTGCGAGTTAATTAGCTCCATAATCCCTGTCAGCAAACAAAACATACGTATAGTTATGATTGAAACATGGCCACATGTGCATTAATTCCTAGCAGCATGTATGCATGATGCAGCTACATTGATACGAACATTTTCCCACAACACCTACCTTCAGGCAAGCACACAGAGAGAAACCCAGTAATGAATCATTTGAGCCTGTGTGTGCAATTATCAACGTTGAGAGTGAGGGCAGGGTTAAATTGTCAACCCTGGTCATCATAGCTGATAAGTATAGCTCCTGGACATCCAACAGTTGAAAAGCTGTTGCCCAGGACGGAGATTAATCAAAAGTTCCGTCTTTAATCATATCATAACGGAGCGCACCAGTCTACATGCTGGTAGCGTCGATTGAGCAACATTAAATGTCATTTCCGTTTGGGACGTCATCCAAAGTGGTCCTTCTTCAAACGTGAATAACTCTTGATCTAAAATCTAAATCAATGCTTCCAATTTTAACCAAAATGTTTTTGACTTCCCGTTGTTGTCGATCCACTCGGGGGTGTTTTGGCTACAGCTAGCTACTTCTAGCTACTTCCAAAATGGCGCGGAGCAACGTTGAAATAGGCCTTAAACTGCAAATTAGCAGTATCTGTTGTACGATGAAGGGCTTAATAGTGTGTAACGAGTGTGTGTGTGTGTGTGTGCGTGCGTGCGTGCGTGCGTGCGTGCGTGCGTGCGTGCGTGCGTTATTTGGAACCCGAGATGTAGTGGAGTAGAAGTAAAAGTATTGGAAATTGAAAATACTCAAGTAAAGTACAAATACCTCAAAATGGTACTTACGTACAGTACTTAAGTAAATGTACTGTACTGTACGTATGTAATGTTACTTTCCTACCACTGGCAGTGAGTGGCAGCTCAGACTTGCATAGTCTAGCGTGTGAAGCGAAGAGAGCAGACAAGTGACATCTGGGGGAATGGTTACACAGCCAAATCCATTCTTTTAACTCTGAGAAAAAAACGGAAAAAGAAAACTACTAGACTACTAGCTGATATCGGTATGGCCGATGCCAATTCTGATATTTAAGAGAAAATATCTGATCAACAAATCTCACAACGCACACAATTTTAATTGTATATATATATTTTTTTAAATCACACCCGTGTGAAGTGAGGGGAGATCTTACATCATCTCATTCTGGCCAATCAGAATTTGCGTCCTTCATCTTCAATGTTTGTGTTGAAATGCAATGTTTGTGTTTACACGAACACTCAAAATTGTCCATTCATTGGCAAGGGGATTTAATGTTTGTGTAGGACAAAGTTTGTGCACACACACCAAACTGCACTGGACATAGGAGGGCTATCACCCCTCAAAGAAAAGTTGTTCGTTCAGACACATGGAAAACAACTGCTGTGGCCAGATGTAATTTCCTGGGTTCTAGTAGGACTATAGTACAGTATATAACAATAAAGAAATCACCGTAAAAGTTTGTTTAAAAAAATACATATTTAGCCACTTGTTCAAATGCCCCCTTGTCAAAAAGAGCTAAAAATGCTAAAACAAAAGAAAGCAGCAAATGAAAAGGAAATTACACTCATCTTTTAATTTCTCTAATAACAACCTAAAACATGAACCTTAATTGGTACTTGGTTGTACTTGGTTGAAAAAACAAAACAAAGTACAGTATGTTAAGTTGGCAGTTCACTAAGAACGTTTTTGTATCTGTCTGTCTGTCTGTCTGTCTGTCTGTCTGTCTGTCTGTCTGTCTGTCTGTCTGTCTGTCTGTCTGTCTGTCTGTCTGTCTGTCTGTCTGTCTGTCTGTCTATCTAACATTAAAATTCTCAATGTGAAATTATGCTTTTGTTACTAGTACTCTCTTTGTACACTCTCAGAGTTGGATGTGAGCGAACATGTGCACCTGAAAGCCATTGCGAGGAACACAAAACAGGAAGTGTTGAAAGGAGCACGAGGCTGCATGGAGTCTGTGTGAAATGAGGAGACCAAATAATGAGGCCAGCGGCGCTGCTGTTTGCTGCTCTTGGCTGGATGGCTTTGTTTGTCTTTAGTGTCAGAGCAAAGAGAGGCGGCAGCCAAATGGAATTCTTGGAAACACCAAACAAACCCATATTAAATTTCCCCCCTGTCTGAAATACTATGGAGAGAGAGAGAGAGGAGCCGAACATGTGTGTGAGAGAGGAGGGTGGAGAGAGACACGGAGAGCGAGAGGGACAGAGAGAGAGAGGGGGGGGGGGGGTGTGGTAGAGGGGTTTTGACAGAACAGAGAATGATAGAAAGGACGGCCAGAGAGAGATGGAGGATAGGCCTACAGAGAGAGGGGGGTTGAAGCTGACAAGACATGTTGTCTGGAGAGAGAGAGAGAGAGAGAGAGAGAGAGAGAGAGGGAGGGAGAAATGGAGAGGAGGAACAATGGGGGTGTAAGGAGTCAGAGAGCAAAAACAAACAGACTAACAGAGGGAAAGAAAGGAACGAAACAAATGATGGGACGTAGAGAGATATAGAGGGAGAGGCGATTGTAGCATTCTGCACATGGACTAAAAGCACCAGTGTGCACGGTAATGCTGTAAGGTAAGGAGGGGCCTAATGCGTTGAGCAAAGAGAAGGAAAGCAACCAAGCAAGAGAGCAAGAAAGCAAGAAAGAAAGAAAGAAAGAAAGAAAGAAAGAAAGAAAGAAATTGAAACAGGTGGGTGGGATACACCATCGTATGGAACAAGAGATACTCATAGATATTAGTGACACACGCTAACGATGCGCTATTGTTTTGCGACACCAGAGCTGCAGGTGCGTCAACATCTCCCCAGTCCAACCCCGACCCCAGCACCTGCACTACCAAACTATGTACCATGCCGTACAGTATGTTTTAGGACGGCAGCCTGTCAAACTTCACCAACAGCCAAAGTCTGGGTCTGCTTGTACTATAGCGCTGCAACATTCTCCCTCTCTGCTCCCCCCACTATAGCCCAGAGGACATCTGGAGCGCATTACGACACTAAGGACATTGGATCTCCCCAAAGCGGACGGCAGGATGGGTGGCCCACTGTAGCCCCTTTTCAGCAGCAGGCCTGGATCTGCCTGATTGATAGAGGGCACGCACGCACGCACGCACGCACGCACGCACGCACGCACGCACGCACGCACGCACACACGCACACACACACACACACAAACGCACGCACATACAGCCCCCCCACACACACACATACGTATGTGTGTGTATGTATGAGCACTGTCGAAACAAAACAGATCACATAATGTAAGGAACATTGGTTGATATGAAAACATATTTACACTCAAGAGAACATAACCATGTTGCTCAGCCATAAACACACTACGATTAAACCGATTAAATCAGTCACCCACCGGACATTTGATACACAGCATTTAGTGAATATATTAGCTGCAATGTCACCACACCAAGTACTTCACACGCTGTGGCTAATTGATACGTCATCGCATGGCCACGTTGCTCACCAGATTCTCTCATTTTAAATAAACAAATACAAAACACAAGGCATCAGGGTGTTGAATGGCCTAATGATTATGGTAAGCTCTAATGCGAGACAGCGAGTTGCGGGTTTGATCCCAGAGCCCGACGACCTTTGCTGGGTGTCACTCCCCGCCTCTCTCTCTCTCTCTGTTTCCTGTCATTCTCAACTGTACTAGGCTACAATAAAGGCGAAAAAGCTGGAAACTAAAGGCATCGCATTGTGTAATTTTCATAAAGATATATGGTTGTACAACGGAGGATAAATGATGCCTGATATATACTTGGTTGCGCGCTGTGTCACGCATCGAGCGTAGCCGATCTATAAGCTCATGCAAATAAGTATCAATCAAAATCACCCTTTACGGCACTATTGGTTTTCAAACCTTTTTTTGCTCAGGGCACCCCAGTAAAATAAATAACGTTTTCATCCACGGCACCCCTGAATACATTGTTACTTCCAGGGGCTAGCATCCGGCTTGTAAATTGAGGACATACTGTATAGGAAGTGACAGTTCATATAAATGGCCCGTAGTCTCGCTGTTTCCCCCTGCTGGGGTCAGAACCAATAACGCCCTATTCAAGCGGATGGGTTTTTGGACAAACTTTACACATGATTTTTTACACCTTAATAAACATTGCCATATTTATGCTTCCAGTCGCTAGTTTAAAGTCCCCTTTCAATCACCATAATATGCATTTTGGTAAATTATGGTCCCATTTATTTAAAAATGTTTGATAAAATAGGGTAGGCTGTAGGAGGGGCAGGCTCATCCATTGACCAACCCTCGCTCTGGTCCCAACCAATAGCATTCATATCTGGTTCCATTTTGGGACAGGATATAGAATGATGGCAGATTGAAAATCCCCAAAAAATAGGCTTCACTTACGGTCTGTAGAACAAACCAATGGAATAACGCTGTCCCTATTTTTGACGGTCTATATGGTCGCTTCTTTAGTACCTTACAAATTATGACTTTACCCCTAAGATACAGTACAGTAAGATACAATACATCACAAGGAAAACTTGAGAGAATATTAGTTTCCATTGGGACAGATTGAAAATAACTTCATACTTGATGTTTACCACTTGAATCACAGTATCCCCTTTCAGGGAAAAAACATTTAAGTAGGTTGGGAGTGGCTTTTTAGTTGGTATCAGCCGGTAACGTGCAGGAGTCTGTCCCCCGTTACAATGCCCCTAGATGCTGAGGTCAGCTCCCAGTACTTTCCGCCGTGCTACACATACGCTGAGTTGGCAGTGCCCGGGATCAAACCCATGAACTTGTGGCCCAAAGGCGAGAGCTCTACCGACTGAGTTAACCGGACACAAAGACATTTGGTATAGATAAAAAATAGAACACACCATATACAGGTCCATTTTACGAACTATAGAGGGTGGTTAAACGGAAGTGATATTGATCAATTCCAAATATTATCAAAAAGTACTGGATTTGCGTCACGACACCCATAGGGTGACATGGCACCCACTTTGAGAGATCAAAACCTGCTTTGGTGATGTTAGCTAGAAACGGTCACACTCACATTCAGTGCTACTGTACCGTGTTCACTCTGGAACATTTTTGTTTTGTTTTGTTTTGTTTTGTTTGGGATTGTTTGTTTACCACTCGGCAAACACAAGACTATACCACTTGACACATGGAAGTGATACTGAAACAAAAGGACTGCTCTGTAGTTCACCAAGCACAGCGTAATGCATCGACACTCTTAAGATTCACAAAGCATTGCCGCTTACATTCCCCGACAGGGAGGACACAAAGGCTAATCAAAGCCCATCGTGTTGCTCGTTACTTTAGTTCTTATGATAGCATAATATGGAAATGTGTGTCATCCCGTGACTTCACAGCACACGCAGACTACGCAATGAGAAAATAAAACTTTTTTCTTTCGCTCTTTTTTTTATTGTGGACGATAGAGGAAAGTTCAAAGAATCAACAGATTTCGAGTAAATTGCCTTGCCATTTCAAATGAATTGCGGTGCCAGACAAAATTTGCAATTCACAGGAAGTTCTACCCCCAACCAACCACACAGACAAGGTTAATCCATATTTCACGTTTGAATGTAAGATGGAAGCGAGAGGGAGGGGAAAAAATGGGTAAGGAATGGGAAGATAGGTAACTCCATGCCAAGAGATGAGGAAAAGAGGAGGAAGGGGGGGGCACAGGGGGGGGGGGGGGGGGGGGGGGGGGACAGAGGCTAGGAGGAAAGGGAGGGGGGCAACAAAAAGGCAGGAGAATAGAAAGAAAACAGGCGTCATTTAGAGTAAATGGCATCCAAAAACCCACTCCAATTATCTTTGCCTGCCATGCCAGTGAGACTGACTTAATTAAAATGACTTGAGAGGGAGGGGAGAGAGAGGGAAGAAGCTGCCAGTGATTGAGGGGGCAGGCGGGCAACGTATCTGCACCGAACACAAAGCTGAGGCATGGCGTGCGCCGGCGACCACTCTTCCCTTTTCAATTCCGACTTCAAAAGAGAATAAAGAAATAATAATAAAAAAGGAGAGGGGGCTCTCGCCATTTGGAGCCATGTAATTGCGCTATTTAAATCCAACATTTTCACCATCGTTTGAATATTCGGGGGCGGGGGGGGGGGGGGGGGGGGGGGGGGTGGGTTGGGGTAAGAAAGCTAGAGGGAGGATGGGCAGGATGCTTTTTAGCTCTCCTCCGAATCCCCCCTGCCTTGTGCCTTTTTCCCGAGAACACCTCTGACAGTGACCTTTTCGCATGAGGTCTGTTACTATGGAAACAATGTGCAGCCCCCTACACATGTCGGGAGGTTTTTTTGTCACCAGTAGGCCCGAAAACTGGTTGACTTGTGTCTAAGAGGAAGAGTCACTTTTCAATCTATTCAGACTTCTGATTTGATGGTTCCGGTATGAATTCCCTGCAGGGAGCCGTAGAGAGACCTGCAGTGACTGTAAAATGTGTAAATGATGTTCAGGCTAACGTACTAGCGCAGTGGTTTTCAACCCTTTTCACATCAAGGCCCATTATTTATTCGGCATTTGAGCCAAGGACCACCATTTTTGATGAGATTTAGCCTCTCAGACCCAAGAAGAGAGAATATTTTGTTGTGATCAAAATAACAATTCTTTGCATGTTCTCCCCGTGTCCCCTAGGGTAGGTACCCTCACAAAAAACATGCAGTAATCCTGGTCTCTAAACTGCCTCCCCCTGTCCAGCCGGGGCGACTGATGGAGGGGAAAAGAACTGGTTGGAATAACGTGTTCCTTCCACGCGCTACGTCCAACCAGTGTCGAGCCCAGGATCACATTAGATAATTGACACAGGGGTGAAAAATGGGTTACAAAATCGTGGGATCAAAATTGAAAAGAATAATAATAATAATAATAATAACAATTCTTCAACATTCTCTTCTTGTAAATTAACTAATGCAGATGTTTAACAATAATGTATCTCTTGAGAGCGTGAAATGAAACCAAATGGACCTGTAAATAGCTGATCTACAAGCTTGTACATCTGCTATTTACGCTCTCAAGAGTTAAAGATCTATAAGGGTCCACTTGGTTACCAACTCTCAATAATTTAGCTGGGGACCACCTGGAACCCCCTGAAGGACCACTGGTGGTGCCCGGACCACTGGTTGAAAACCACTGCACTAGAAGAAAGCAATAGGACTTGGGTAGCGATACATCTTTTATGTTAATGCTTTATGTTTCTGTACCCTTTACTATCAAGCCTTTTTCCAGTTTTTACTGAATCGGTACGATCATTCTATTCCGTGGAAGTAAAAAACATCAGTCAGTCAGTCAATTATGCATACTTTTTAAAGATATACTGCTATTGAAAGTTCAACTGATAATGCATTCTATAGGGAGGACTATTTATTCACATATTTCACATTATTTTTATTATGTTTATGACACATTATTGATCTTATCTGCAGGGTGTGATGTGTTACCATATTGTAGAAATGTCATAATTTAAAAAATGAATACAAAAATACAGCCAATGCCATAATACATTATGTATTTGTTGGCCAACTATAGTAGCCAACTATTGTGTGTTTGTTTGTATAAAGAGTTTGTTCAGTCTGCTGTTAAAAAGGCGTTATCAGTTATCGCACGCACGCATGCACGCACGCATGCACGCACGCGCACGCACGCACATACACACATGCACACACACACACACACACAGTACACTACACACCCACATACACTCCTCTGACCCCTTGATCAGCCAACGTATCTGCTCATGTGTCACAGTTAACACCTGTTACTGTGTTGCCGTAATATTTATCCTGCTTCAGCGGAACACTAAACTAAGGCTCTCTACTGTCTATTCTACAGAAGGTTGGTGGGCGCTTTATTCTCAACTTTATGCCTGGAAATAGCTAGGCTACAGTACATGGAGCAGCTGATTACGGAGCCCCTGAGTGGTAAGATAATATCTCGTCCGGACAAGATCATTTATTTTTCTTACCATGGCCACTCAGGGGCTCCGTAGCTGATGACTGAATCGACTCAACAAGAACCACTGTATGCTTGGACAACTGTTGGTTGGTGTAGCCAAAGGTAGCTGGTTAGTATTGAGTAAAAGACAAACATAATGGGAAAAACTCAAATGAACCATTGTAAATGTCACCAAGGCATTGCCTGCACATTTGGCATACTAGAAGTGTTGCTTCTTACATAAGCTAGAAAAAATGTTGTTTGCCCATTAAGACCAGCATTTTCATTACGTAGGCTTACATGATGATAATGCAGAGATACTGATGGAGGTAGGGAAGCTTGCGCTCTAAACTCAAGGCTTACTCTAGGACTGTAAGCAGGTGCGAGAGGCCATCATGAAAGTCCATAAGCCAAAAGAAAGGGCTCACACACTGAAGGATGAATAAGGCTCTTTGGATGCAAAGATTATTATTTATAGTAATAAAGACCTTATTTTTTTTCTTGCAACCAAAGAAAGAACCTCATTCTTCCTTCAGTGTGCAAGCCCCTTCTTTTTGCTTATGGACTTCAATGCAGAGATACTCCAATAGAGAGTATGCACATGCACCACATTTCTACCGGGACACGCCCTCCTCATCTAGACTGAGTGGCAAAACGTTGAGCAGGTTGGAGCATCAGAGTTTGGAAGTGCTCGTTGGAAATCACTAAACAGTCCTGCGTACCACCTGCTTCTAAATTGCACATAATGCAGGAGGCAGCAGGACATTGAGTTACTGAAAAGGAGCGCTTCCAGACTCTGACACTTGGAAAAATAATCACCTACAAGGAATTTCTCGACAGAAAGTAGCTCATAACATGTCTACGGTGTACAAACTTTGCAGATAGAAAGAGTATAATTCAAGCTTTCCATACACCTGCAATGTTGGTGAGTTTAAGGTTGTTTAATACAATCAGATAGGACTGTTCTGTTTGGATGTGTTGTGAGAAAGTTGTCACTCAGTAGGCGCATAACGTCCGGGTACGATGATGTCATGCGCATAGCCTCTATACTTAAACAAGAAGCACCAATGATTTGATAACATAATTACAACGTGAGATTTGTGTGCTATGTAAGTGATGATGTTGCCTATGGCAGGGGTTCCTAGACCTTTCAGCCAGAGACCCAAAAGATACATTTATAGGCAATTCACACCGAGAGGGACTGAATCCCTTTCATTGGAACCGTTTCCGAATACGGTTGCCTGGTCCCCGATGGCCATGATTCACATTGCCCGAGATTCAACAGCGCACCCGGGTACACTTGCATAACACACTTTGATCCTTCAGATGGCGGTGTGCTTGATGGCTGGTGCGCACGGACACTGACCATCAACTCTGCGACATTGTCTCCAATAAATCCAGACACACTGCATTGCATTGCCTCTTTTGGCTCTTTGCCGTTATACTACTTCACTGTCAGCCTGCCTGCTATTCACTGTGTCAGTCAGTTCTGTGCTCCAGTGTCGTGTTTGATATTAGTTTAATGGATTCTACTTTAGCATTATTATTATTATTTTGTTTTACTTTGGAAACTATGCCAAGCAAAGCCCAAGAGCCACGTGTAGTCCAAGATCAGCGCATATTGCGGTGCTGCGCGTATAGCAGATTCAACAGGAGACGGGCGGCGTTGATAAATGAGCTGGTGTTACGCGTCGTGCAGCGCCTGTGTTTTTTTTTGTTGACGCTTGGCTCGTCGACTAGAGATCATGTCACGTTCTTAAAAAAATAGTCCACTTCCTTCTTTAGGTACGCATGCATTCACATTGGAACGATCCGTATCTGAATACACTTCAACGGTCCAGATACCCGCCCCCCATGCGGTCTCGGGGACGGTTGGGCGATCCGCTCCCGGGAACGGTACGCACACTACACTAAATACAGGCAGACCCTGTTCTAGCCCTGTGATTCTCAACCTGTGGGCCCGGGGTAATGCAAGCAGGCCCCCAAATAATTGAGGAAAAAAGATTTGAAGGATAACATAACAGTAATATTCAAAAGTTATACCAATAAATAGGAACCAAAAGTATAGTACGTTAATTCCATTGATCCGAGGTGGAACACAATGGATTGATTGATCATTAAAATAAACCCATGTGACCACTTCACACTGCAGCTGCACATCTGCTGTGTAAAGTGGTCAGATGGGTGGTTTCAAGATTTTCAAGTGGGCTCTGATCCAGATAAGGTTGAGGAACCACTGTTCTCTAGACTAGAGTCTAGACGCCTGGCCCCTGCCAGTTGATTCTAGGGTAGGACAAGAAGGTGCTCGATGTGATGCAATGTATTGTGATTGGAAGCGGGAATAATGGGAATAGTACTGCTATGCATTGATTAGACACTGTTTAGGGGTTATAGCCACGTTATAGGGATGAGACAGACAGACAGACAGACAGACAGACAGACAGACAGACAGACAGACAGACAGAGAGACAGACAGACAGACAGACAGACAGACAGACAGACAGACAGACAGACAGACAGACAGACAGACAGACAGACAGACAGACAGACAGACAGACAGACAGACAGACAGACAGAGGAAGGAGGGTTGGGTTAGCATGACAACCACTATTTTGATGGGGCTAAAGCCAAGCATCTCCACATATCCTCTTCCACCCCCCATTCATCTTTAAAAAAGAAAAGAGAAAAACCCTTCCCTTCTCAATCGTTCTGTCTGTCTCTCTCTCTCTCTCTGTCTCTTGTTTCCCACCATTTCTTCTCCTCTTTTCACTCACTGACCATCTCAAAATCCCTCCCCCTTTCCTTTTCCCTCTCTCAGTGTTTCACCCTGTGCAGGGAGCTCTACATTCCCCTGTGTTGGGCTCAGAAGCGTGAGAGAGAGAGAGAGAGAGTTAGAGGCAGAGACGTAGAGAGAGAGAGAGAGAGAGAGGATCGTTGCTATACCCTTGGCCCCAGCGTTCTGCTTCTCACTGGCCAGATTGTTCTCCCCACACAGACTGTGCTCCAGTTGCCAGGGAGACCGCCATACCAGGGCTCTGACCCAGGAGGTTTGGGACTGTTTTCTCTCCCCCCCAGCAGGAGACGGATGGCAGCTGTAGGACAGCTGTTACTACCAACCAGCCAGGCCCGTGTCTCAAACCCATCACCCCGTCAGACCTGGCCACCACTGCCGCAAGGACCAAAACACACACAAACCTAATAATTAAACGTGTCCCCTTGCTAGCCATAGAGTTTTTGTGTGTGCCCACTGTGGCTCACACATTCATTGCAGATCCAGTTGCAGATCCAGTGCCACGAGACAGGAATGCGGTGCGTTATTGTATGAAACGAAATCATTTATATTGTCAATGTTTAACCGATTTCATTACGACTTTTCAGCTCAGGATTACCATTTATTGCAATGCTATTGCATTGAGTTTGGCTGTGTGGCTCTGCTCATGTGATATTACAGATTACCTGTGCACAATCTGAGATCACAAACCCCCCAGAGCAGAGCATAAAATAAGTCATTACATGAACAACATAACAACTTTCAATGTATGCCATATACCAGATACATATGATACATATCACACAGAACAATCCATAAATCACATTATCAACAAATCACCCATTAAGGAACTATAGATATCACATATCATAGACTAGTACAACCCATAAATCACATATTGAAAGGGCTAGCGTCCCTCAATAAATAAATAATAATGCACAATGGTTCATCGAAAGATGCACACGGAACACAAAAGGACAGCACATCTTTGTATTTACTTCATGTTGGTTCCTCATGGTTTATGCTTCCGACTCTTGCACAAAACCACATCCCTGTGATTCTGCTGGCATGTGGCATCCAAACAAGATAATTACTTCCCACTTGGCCCTTCAATGGAAAAGTTGACATTGAAGAGCCAGAAATTTGGTATTCACGATATTCTCCAACGATGGTAAAGGATAGTTGATTTGTTTTCTTTTTCATGTGATATTCACATAATCCTTTGATCTGACAGTAGTTGAGGAGATGGGTGGAACTTGAAAGAAATTCTAAAGAAGAAAGAAGCCAGGTGCAAATGCATACACTTGTAATTTGCTCCACAAATATTAGAAAATGAAACGTGTCGTTCCCAATGCGATGAATAAAAGTTATAGGCGTCAATGCAATATCTATCTTTAAATTAATGACATCTGTGTACATAGTATCTAGAAATGTGTATCTGTGGGGACCACTCTGCAGTGCAGAGTGGGAAGTCGGAGGGATCAGTGCTAGTCCAGAAAAATCTATAAATCCCCAAATGACATCGCTACATAAGGTACATACGGTGGTCCCTTATTGGCCTCCCACCAACATGTGATTGGTTAGCTGATTCGCTCGTTTACATATGACGTAAGTTTTCCCTTCAATGTCAATGGCGTTTAATGTTTTGATGTTTAATTTACGTCATATTTAGCGGAATTCTGACGTAATTTCTCGGTTCATTGTCAATGGCAAATATTGAGACGTGTGGGGACAAGATTTAGTGAGGTGCGCTCTTATCATCGTACATCATCATACATCATCTCATTCCGGCCAATCACAATTTGTGTCCTCACCTTCATCATCAGTGTTTGTGTTTACACAATGATGTAAAATTGTCCATTCATTGTCAATGGGAATTTAATGTTTGTGTAGGACAATAGAGACTGCTCTCGTCACAAGTTGATGATGTCATATGCCCATGTGTGGTCTAGCCCTATGGAATGTATGGATTGAATATGCTAATAAAAAAATCACACCCGTGTGAAGTGAGGGGCGCTCTCATCATCGTACATCATCATGACGTAACATATCGATTTGCTCAGACACATATGACGTACATTCTCCATTCATTCTCAATAAGAATTTAATGTTTGCGTAAGACGAAAATCTACAATAATAGCTGAATATAGGAGGGGCTAGCGCCCCTCAAAAACAACGTAATACTTCCTAAGGTTAATATGAGCATCAAAGCAATATTTGAAATACTTTTTATTAGCACGTGCCGTGCATTCCATAGGGCTGGACCACACAAACAAATTGCGACGGGAGTTGTCGCTTGAGTGAAAGATGACCGGTTTCTAAAATAAATAAAATATTACATTTTTAAATGTATTATAGAGGGCAATTATAATGTATTAAGGTATATTTGTCGGTATTGCATAACCGGAGGGGCATGTGTTTCCAAGGGGCATCGGCCTAATGTTTAATAATAATAATAATAAATATAGCTGCAAGCAGTGATAAGACGGGGTCAAGCCTTTAAAGCTCCTCTCTTCACAGCGTGTCATCTATAAATAGCTGGTTGGAAACTGGAAATTACGTCACTATTTTGTTACGTTGATTGGCTGTCAACGCTGTACTCCCGCAGTCAACCATGCATTAGCAGGGTCCAGACTACACACAAATGAATGGAAATGCGATTTCAAGGGGGAGTTGTTAACCAGTCTATGAAAATCTTTGATGTCACTTTTTTGATGTAAAGTGGATAGAGCAGATCATATAATTCATTCATTGGGAGATCTAAAGGTCAGAGGTCTTTTGACGAATGACTGAGCTTCAGTTCCTGAGGGATTCTCACGGCCCTCCACCATATTGCAGAATTTCGTGGAAAACGACCTAAAAATGCTAAAAATGGTGGGGTCTATGCCCTTTGGGCTTAACCCTTAATAATAAGAAGAAGAAGAAGAAGAATATGGTACAGGTTAGTCCTACAAACAAACACAATAAAATGTTATCCTATAAATGTGTTGTCAGTTCAAAAGCCTTCATAAAAGGTCAAGAAAATTGTGACCGGTTGTCTATTTATAGTTTGTGCTGATAGCTTACATGGCTTGAGTCCTATCATCTGTACCCAAACAAAAGTATCTGTAACAAACAACTAATGATGCCAAATTATGCCAAGCAGTCATGCCCTTTGTACCAGTCAGAACACCCCCCCCCCCCCCCCCCCCCCCCCCCCCCCCCCCTCCCCCCTGGCCCTATAAATAAGTGCACAGCCAGAGAACAGAGTTTGGTACTATCGTATCGAACCCACTTACTTCACAATATCCATTACCCCTCTGACTCCAAATGCTGCTGCTCACAGGTGAACACTTTGCTTTATTCAGCGTGTAATAGAATTTGGCAGGGCCCTCATCTACAGGAGCCAAAGCGACCATTGAGCTGAAACCCAAAGCACACAAACCGTGTCAGCTTTAAGATGGCGCAGCAAATTAAAATACGGTCAACTGATCTGCAACTGCAGAGCACACAATATAGGTATATTCCAGTGGGGAGGACGCAGAGACATTTTCTCCAAGATGGATGGATGTACAGTACAGTTCCCCATGCATTTCAAGGGCGGGCAGATCACAGTGGGATCATTATTTTTTACACAGAGCTGGTTAAGTGGATTGAAGAGGGAAGGCTGCATCTCCACACTCACGGAAGACAAGACCTATACTACAGCTGCAAGAATACAGTACCCACACTCATAACCACAACACAGAGAAATACAAATACTGCCTGTTCAGTGACAGACGATTCCCAGGCTTAATCCGTTTGTAATATCCATCAAGATATATACAAATAATTATAGGACATGATCACTGCCTTGTAACAGTAATGCACACATGTGGTTGCACACAACTTGAGATAACTTTTGTTTACCGGCCATCGAAGTCCTTTTGTCTATATTCCGCACCCCTCTTAGTTCCACTCTTGTATAAATAAACTGTGAAAAGTGTGGGAGGATTTGGACATCCACACTCTCCTAAAGTGAGAGTATTTCTGTTCCTTCGCCAGTAATTAAGTTTTTCCTGCGAGTTTGTTCGGAGGACAACTTTCTTATGAGAAGTTACTTAGAGGAATTTCATCCTAATATTCAATGCCTGAAATGGCTCCACAATGTGATAATTGGCCAGAACCCATGGGCAATTATGCATGGTTCTGGATGTGCCTTTTTTCCTCCCCCACCTCACTATAAATCAAGAGTCTTTTAAGAGTGCTCTGTCTCCATCTTTATAGTTAGGTGGTGGGAGAATGGTGATCTGGTTCATCTTTTCATCTGCATGGGCCGATAGAGAAAGGAGCAACCCAAGTTAGAACAGTGGTGATTTCCGTCCCTCCCTCCATCGGTTTTGTTTTCCTTCCATCTCCCTCTTTTTGATGAGCTGGGTCTTCAGTCCTCCCTATAAAATCCCATTAGCCCTTAATGAAGTCGGGCTCCTAGCCTCTCGGCCTCACCTCATTTAGCACGATTGTCTGGCGGCCATTAGCATGGAGGCAATTACAGCCGCGCGACAAGAGTAATTGGAAATGCCGACAGGGACCCAGAGAAATGGGAATAAATAAATATTTTTTAAAATAATATTCGAACTAATAAGCTTCCATTGAGATGACGGGGAGGGGAGCCACATGTGTCTAAGTTAAATCAACATAATTACAATTAGGGTTGGTAGGGTAAAGAGCTGCGGTGAGGGAGAAATAGATACGGATGGATTGGGGGAAGATGGGCACAAGGTGGGTGTTAAGTGAAAAAATGCAATGGCACGCTGAAAACTAGCAACGAAGGCCATAAGCAAAACCCAAACATTGTACAATATAAAGGTCACACTTTTATTCCAGTTTGTCTCTCACTTTTAGGGAAATCTCGAGCTTGCATAATTGCCTTGAAACGATACCTCAACTTTTTGGCTAAATTGTAGGCCCTTCACAATGATGATTTCATGAGTGGGATGGTGTCATATTTACATGCAGTGAGGACAAATGAGTCATATTACCGTCTCTGGCTACGGTTTGTGCTGGTGTCTATTATTATTATTATTACTATTTGAAATGCCTGTCTGTTCCTCTGTTGTAGTCTACAGTAAAATCCACAGTGTTAATTTAACTGAGAGTGTGTAAATGTAACTAAAGGTGAACAAGTTCTTCACCTTAGTTATAGCAACACAGTTTAAAACATTCGATACTCAAATATGCATAACACACCATGAGAAAATACATAGTTTGTCTTCACATGTATATGTGTGTGTGTCTATGTTAAGTCTGTCCCTTAAAAAGTGCTAGTAGACCAGTCACAGCTCGTGTCTATATGTGCACTGCATGACGTAACAAAACTGAAACACGTTTGGCCAAAAGTGAAAGTAGATCGTAGTTGAAAAATCAGACCTGTCTGAACTGAGTGGTGCTGTACTACTGTACTATATGTGGTTCCCAAAGTGGGGTCCACGGATCCCTGGGGGTCCGCGACGCATATCCAGGGGGTCCGCGAAATAATTCATTTTTCTGCCAGTTAATTATGGTATGTGTGATATGTGAGCTTACCATAATCACAGTAATCCTTAATCATATTCCATCATTCAAGGGCCTTTGGATAGAAATGAAACAGACTCCATGCAGTCACTTTCAGTTGACGCTTAATTGATGCATCAAGGAAGGCAATTATGTTTCTGCACTGTCAAATAGGTCTACATCTATTCTAAGATAGCATCTTAAAGAAAATGTGTTGTGACTTTGATATAAAAGTTTTAATACAAATAGTTCCAATGGCATCTAAATGTAAGGTTGCAAATATGGAGGATGAGGGGGTACCTGGAAAAGATTCTTCCCCCCAAGGGGTACCTGGGCCAAAAAAGTGTGTGTGTGTGTGTGTGTGTGTGTGTGTGTGTGTGTGTGTGTGTGTGTGTGTGTGTGTGTGTGTGTGTGTGTGTGTGTGTGTGTGTGTGTGTGTGTGTGTGTGTGTGTGTGTGTGCGTGTGACGCTGCTCAACAGTGCTATCCAGCGGTATTACGAAGGTACTTCCGTGCTCATACGGACACGGACACACACACACAGACACACAGACAGACAGACAGACAATTTGTGGCAACACAAACATTAAATGACATTGAAAATGAAAGGAAAATGTACGTCATATGTAGACGAGCAAATCGGCTAACCAATCAGATAAATTCAGTTGTCATCTTACATCATCATGGTGAAAAAATGAGGTTTTTTTAAAACATTGTATCATGGTTAAAAGATAATAACATAAGTATATTAGTATATTCATTTTTTATTGGATGATGTACGACGACAAGAGCGCCCCTCACTTCACACGGGTGTGATTTTTTTACGGTATACTGTGCTCTTACTGTATACTGTACTATTGCTGTACTCTTACTGTACTCGTACTGTAGTGTGTACTGTACTGTTACTGTGTACTGTTCTCTTACTGTACTTGGAATGAGACGATGTATGTTGATGTGTGATGATGAGAGCGCCCCTCACTTCACAAGGGGGTGATTTTTTTCCCCCTACTTGGAAAGTCCAAGTTTTCATATCCCCAGGTGGCAGGGGCTTCACCGATACAGATTTTTTGTTAATAAAAATATATAATTTTTGTTTGTTTTTTGCTTGGAATACAAATGTATGTGAGACACAGAAGGTATACACAGAACAGAGGGACGGGCGGCAGGGGGCTCTTTACGCCGTTCGCGGCTGATTTTTGCGTAGCGTACACTGCGCAAAGAAGGTAGCTCTTTGCAGAGTGGCGGGCTCTTTGGCAATCGGGGGCCTGCGCAGCCTGTGTAGTCTGCGTATAGGACCTGATTCTGCGTAGCGTACACTGCACAAAGAACGTAGCTCTTTGCAGAGTGGCGGGCTCTTTGGGAATCGGGAGCCTGCGCAGCCTGCGTAGTCTGCGTATAGGACCTGATTCTGCATAGCGTACACTGCGCAAAGAACGTAGCTCTTCGCAGAGGGATGGGCGGGAGCCTCTTTGAGAATCGGGAACCCTACGCAGCCTGCATAGTCTGCGCGTAGGACCGCGCGGCTCTGGACGTGGCCCAAACCGGCACGTGGCCCTCGCAGGGATGATGCCCACCGGGGCCGAATATTCCCTGTCCCCGGTGTCAAATATGTCGCTGTACCCCACACACACGCGGCAGTAGGCAAAGAGATGATGCGCGACGCTAGACGGACTGGTCCTCAGGATGCAGGCTCTGGGAATCGGATGACGCGAGTGGGTGACCCTAGCCACGCATGCGCAGTGACGTTTGTGAAGGTGCGAACAGCAAGCTATCCAATCAGAGGGCTCAGACGTTCGCGTTAACACCAACTTTAGACTTGTAATAAAGGATACAGTGGGATATTATAGCACTGGAATAACAGCAGGCCCATGGCTGCTGCCAGACTGCCATGGCATCTCACCTGCTAACCCCACAACGCCTCTTGCCTCTTCCTCCCTCTTAAGCTGAGTGACAGGTGGCAGAAACATGATCAGGAAACGGGCACATTGCCTATGGCCCACCCATGGGCCACAGCGTAGGGGCTTCCGTGGTTGGGGCCGAGCTAGGGAAGAAGGGAGGGTTGGGGGGGATGAACTACAGTGGGAGTGGGAAGGTCGGGGGAATGGGGGTGTAATGGATTTCTTGGCTGGAGCGGCGAGCACCAGCGCTGGCACCGGGAGTCCAGGACCCAAACGGGAAACAGGAGGCTAGTTCCCACAATAGTCAAGGAGAGCGTCCCACAGGGGTATCCACAATAGCAGCGGGGCAAGCGGCTGCTCTCAACAATGACCTCCAAGGCCTTGCTGCTTTAAATGACAGCCTCACCCATCAGCACTTCCCTTTTGACGTTGCAACATAGCTAAAGCAGGGATTATTATTAGTGCCTAATATGTTGTCATTGAAGTGCTTTCACTTGAGTTTGTTATTCCTGCTCCGGCTATTGTGTGATCAGATAAGATGAATTAATGTATCTTGCTGCTCAGCAGAGTAGATTACTCCATCACACTGTACAGGATGTCATGTTACTGAGGGTTACTGCTGTCCTATCTCTTAATAACGGGAGTTGAGAAAATGCATCTAAAGTATAAGAACAAACAGCAAGCAGCCAGCCAGTGGACTTTGTAGGGCAAAGACCACCAGGTGCAGACAGCTTCTTTTCCTAACGTTGCACAGAGGGGGATATCTTGTGTATACTGGAGCAGCTTGGCATGAAATTGAAGAACCACAGTGAAGCACAGTTATTCCTTGTGCAGCCTACTGTCCCCGCTCCCTGTAATAAAAATGTTTATTTGTCTTTAAAAAAAAAGGACTAAAAGCAATCGCTCTGTGTGCCTGGAGTGAAAGAGGGACCATGCAAGCAATGAAGGGGGGGGGGGTCTCCTACCAGGAGGAGATTTAATTAGTAAAATCTCATTAAGTCTAACAAAATTAAGCGTAAAACAATCCTTGGCGGGGATTCTGCACGTTCTAGGCAGGGCAGCACAAAAATGGGGAACACTTAGGGGCTGAGAGGATATGGAGACAGGCAGCTCCACTAGCCTGTCCTCTGTTCATGAAGTCGGAAATTGCTCAGAATACCATGCCACTTTGGTATTCAATTCAAGAGACCGCCTTTTCCTGTATAACATCTCCCATTGTCATTGTCTTGTCACCCCTCATGAAAATTGAAGGTTTAACTGGTTGTTTTCTCATTTTCAAAACACATGGGGCTAGGTAAGCATATGGAAATACCATAAACATAGCCTACTAAGTTACTAAATCTCAGGATGGGTGGGTGTAAAATCAGTGATCAGTGCTGAGAACTAATGTAGCTCTTGACGTTATTAACATATTTCAATTAGTACCAAGCAGATGGTGCCAAGCACATAACGTCTATACCTTAGAGCATGTAACAATTCCTGTGCTCATAGACATGAATGACTGTATTCTTCTGCTGTAAATGATGGTCACTCACTCACTCATGGGACGGCAGGTGGATGGTCAGTACTTGTCTAATCACGTGCTTGCATACAAATTACAGTCGGTGCTTGTCCAATTGTATGCCTTCTAGGCAAATCAAGTTCAAATGTAGTTTAGTCAGCCTCTTGGCCCAAAAGTGTTATTTACACACACACAGACGTGCTGGTGTCTCACACCAAAATTTGTCGATCTACAAGCCCACAATGCAGCTTGCAGATCTGTTATTTTCGGTGCAAGACATGATGCACATTCTGGTATAAATCAGGCTTTATCCTTTGACAGAGACACTAGAACCAAGGTTTGAATACAGTATGTACATGTACTTTGCTCTCTTCCATGTGTAGAGAGGCAAAGACGTCAGAACATACACTGATCATTTTGTAATCATGACCCCAATAATTAACATCACATCAAATCATGAGGCTGTAGGGAATTCACAACCATACTCCCCAGTCCCCACCCTACATTTGTACACAAGATGCACAACAAACTCCTTCTCCTTCCCAACAAGTTTGGTTTATATTTATGCTGGTCTATTTGGCACAAAAATAAATTTGAATAAAACAAAAAAGAGGCTCTGTGTATAGCACCAAAAGCCATCGTGTAATTATCATTTGGGGAGATGTGGAGAAGAGGCTTAAATGATTGAAGTGGTTGTTTTGTGTCGACTGACTTGCGGTGAAATGCAGCAGGGAATGGGAGATCATTAAACGTGATTCTGACAGGGCAACATGTTCGTAGTGTGAATTACATTTGATTGTGTGCTCTTAAAATGTTATCACAGAGTGATGTGATTATTAGCTCCCAGAGAAGCAGATTAACTTCACCAGATAGTTTATGAATGTAGCAGTATGTGTGTATTTATGATTCAACCACACCTAAATTCCACCTGTAATCCCAAGGGAAATTTACACAAACCACATACACATCCATCTGACTCAAGCTGAGACTGAACTTCCGCCTCGCTTTATATGCGGGATCTTGTTGACCTAACTGTAGTCTAATTTAGTTTCATTGTCAAGTAGAATAGTGTCAATTTAAAAACAGATTATAACTGATTCCTAGATTTCCTACCCTATAGGTAGGTGTGCAACTTTGACAGCACTGAGCAACAGCGCAGCCATCATTGGCATGGGGACTGGCTCAGTTAGACCTCCCATCCGAAGTTCTGAATGACGGCATTATGTGGTTATCACATACGCTGTCCAAAGTTCAGACGTTGGATGGAGCATGCCATGTAGGGCCCTTAATTCAGTGAATTGACCTGGTGTGCCTCAAGCCAGCGTTTGTTGGCACACCTGTGACCTGCCTTCTTTTCAAGCAGGGGTCTTCAACAGGGGGTGTTTTTGAACATCCCTATTCTGAGGACAACTTAATCTACAAGCTCGTTGTGAGCTCTATTTTCGGCAAAGAGGTTTGGTTAGGAGGGGAAAAAGAGCAGACTAAGTACAGAGTGAAAGGTCAAGTTTACTATTATAATTATTATTATAGTAGGAGGGTGAAAATGGTTAAATGTCTGAAAATACACAATCTAATAAAAAAGTTTTTTCTGCATCGTGACTATGAGCTGTGCGACCTCTCCTTCCTATTTTCAAGTTTGTCTCCCGTGGTTGGCACCTCCCCACTATTGATGTGCGCTCCTACCTCTTTGTTTATGAAAATACACATTAACATGATTCCAACATGATAGTGCTGTCAAACAAATCTATGAAGCTATGAAAAGGTTTAATCTGCAACACAATTTTATACAATATGTAGTAGGGGGTCCCTGCTTCATCTCTCTCAGCTAGGGTGGTCCTTGGCCTGAAAAACGTTGAAGACCCCTGTTTTTAAGTGATGTCAAAAGTTGTGCATTTGTTGTAAAACCATCATTATGCGCAATTTGCGGCAAAATCTTTGAGATAGCAAGATCCGAAGTTGTGGTTGTTGCACCATCAAAACGGCATCCAGGGGGCCAGGCCGCTGGCATAGCAGACTGGGCAATAAATAAATGAATAAAAGTAAAATAAAATGGCAACCAGGACAGTGTAGGGCATGTTTTATGTAATTTTGCTCTGGGAATAGCATACACACCTTATACAGAGGGCCAACTTTGATGATGGCACATGAAAACATAAGCTAAAAAGAATGGAATGGAACTTACAAGTTGTTTGCCCACAGCAGCAACGCAGCAGGATTGGATGTAGTTGTCTGTCTGCTCCGTGGCCAGTGTCCAGTTGTCCACACAAACCCTGTTAACAAATGAAGACATTTTAGCAATGCAGTAAACAAGTAGGCCTACAGTATATCACATTTATCACAGATGTCCTCAATACATTAATTATACATTAATGAGGAAAATAAGTATACGGATACTCTGACTGAAACATAAACCAAACACTGGAAGATTTAAAAAATAAAAAAGTAGAGACATAGTGAGTAGACTTCTTACATACAATCCGCATCTAATTACAGTACTTTTCTTTTTCATTTTTTTTTAAAGGTGGGAACAGAGAGCTTAGGGGCTTACTGTGACTCAAATTCCTTCGTGCATTTGGCTGGCCTGCTATTACTGAGCCACCCTGAGAGCTAGAAGTAGTGAGGAGTTATGGCGCACATGTAAAAGATTTAAGTTCAATCAAGCATTCAGGGCCGGACACCTGATCTTTCGCTTAAACCGTCTCCAGTCAGTGGGAGTGTTGCAGGGCCTCACAGTGGGCCCTCTACCTCCAGCTATATCTGCTAACACAGAGGCTCTGAAGGGATGGTATTTATCCAGGACTGCACGGCTCAGTGGGGACTACTGTGTGTGTGTGTGTGTGTGTGTGTGTGTGTGTGTGTGTGTGTGTGTGTGTGTGTGTGTGTGTGTGTGTGTGTGTGTGTGTGTGTGTGTGTGTGTGTGTGTGTGTGTGTGTGTGTGTGTGTGTGTGTGTGTGTGTGTGTGTGTGTGTGCGTGCGTGCGTTTGTGCGTGTAGGTAAAACCCAGGGCCTGGACTGTATAGAATGGCAGCTGTGACGATTACTTTCAGTCATGAAAACAGGGTTTATGTCATGCTATTCTCCTCAATGTTCACTCGAAGTTAAAGTAGTGTCTAGGCTACTTTATCATACTACTACTGGTGGTGAAGCATATTAACTCCAGTCACAGAGATTTTCCAGCAGGACCTTGAGGTGACTAGACGTACTGTTTTGTACGTAATGTAAAAGTACAGCCCATTATGTTCCCGTGTAGATGGCAGTTAAAATATCGGTTTACCATTCTAAGTTTTCCAAGCTTACAAAGAACTTCCCCCCTTTCCATTCATGTTAAACCTCTATTTAAAGGAGCATTCAGTGATTTGGGTGATTTGGAAAACCACCCAGTCCGCCCCGGTAACAAAATGTGCACATGCACGCTCTACAGTGGGGGGAAGTGCAACAGGCCAACAGCATGTGCACCAAGGCTCGATCATGATTGGAGGAAGGCCCCTCTCATCCTGATTGGATGAAGGCTTTGCCACCCGCCACCAAAACTGAAACTAGGGTTTTTTGACCCCAGGGGCTCACTGGGGACAGGGAGGAACTCCTTATATGGTCAGCACACTCTATAGTAGGGGGAATTATCAAAAAAAATAAAAAAAATAAGTGGTATTTGAATGAAGTGAAATCACTGAATATACCTTTAAATCAGAAAACATACAAAATCAGTCACGCATGGGAATTAAACTCTGTCTAAGAGAAATGCATGTTTGCAGCAGATCGAGGCGTAGATCGGGGTGCTGAAAGTTGCATGAAAGGACATTTAGGGATATTCAAAGATGTTTGTTGTTTAGAACAGTGGTTCCCAAACGTTTAAGCTCAAAACCCAAAAGAGAAATGAGATGTTGCAGACAGGATGCAGCAGACCGGAAAGGACGATCAGGAGTGGATAAACGCCCGATCGAGGACACCAGGATAACTCAGAAATACCAAGAGTGCTCGGGGACAGAATCTCACTGCAGAGACCAAAGACTCTCAGACAGTGCTACGAGGTCAGGATGGAAAAAGTCCTGAACCCAATATACCTGTAGCCAAGACGCCTACAAATAAGGCTAATAGGCTAATGCCTACAAATAAGGCTAAGAGGTTAGCTCCTACAAATAAGGCTAAGAGCCCCAAACCCCAAATACCACTAAGTGAAGAAAGGCGAATTCCAGTTATCACAGAATCATCACAAACTGTGCTCTGCCCACAAGTAACAGGGCATGAACAGCTTAAACCTGGCCCTGCGATCGCATCCGATGAGCCGCAAAAGTTACGTGCTAATCACCAAGAGGACAAAAGAAGCGATCCCTTAGTTGCCCGTGATGTCCAAGATCTTGACGACCCTGACCTTGTTGACAAATCCCCTGAAACTACTGCATCGTCCATTGAGATGCAGGGGGGGCCGGACCCTACTACAACGAACGACAGTCCACGCCTGGTGCAGTCCATGCCACCAGCCCCTTATTCAGGACCAATAGTCATAGCTACAATTATAGCCATGCAGAGCCTGTCCGCACTTCAACAGCCCTCAATAGACACTCAGGGGCAGTCTATTATAGCTCACATAAGCCCAGCCGAAAAAACTGACGTGCAAGAGTTGAAGAAATCAACGTTCCGTAGCCAAAGAATGGGAAGGCCTAAATCGCCTCCATCAGGAACTGCATTCCTGATGGAGGCAGGGGGGACGATACCCATACAAGGAGCCGCGACAGGACCTCCTCCACTAAATTCCAAACAGAATGACAATCTACTCCAGATCCAAGTGTCCATCACCCTAAGTTTCATCGTCCTGCTGTCATCGCCTGCTGCCACTGTCTGCTACAGCAGTCCAATCGCCACAGCCAGCTCACGCTCGGTGCTAAAGACTCCATCAAACATGGAAAGAGCCTCCCTCCTACAAAAGGAGGAATGAATTCCGATTGGCCGACATCCGTAGGTTTGCAACCTACAAGGCACGACCACACGGGAGGACCCCTATTGCAGTCACGTCTCCTTGGTCAGACGAATCGTCACCTCGAGATGTTGAGCTCTCCAACCGAACCAGAAACAAAGTATTAGAGCCTCGGCCCAATGGTCCGAATCAGGGCCTTGTGCGCCTGACGAATGCAAATTCCTTGAGGGAGTTGTCTTTGATACACCAATGGGCTTACGCTACCATGCTTAGGCAATGGGCCATCAGCTTAATGTGGTTCCTCTGCAATTCCTTACAATAAGTGGCACCTCAGACCAGACTAGCAGGTCCCCAACTCCCGTAACTATCCTCAGGAAGACAGAGAAAGGAAGAACGTAAATTCCGTGAAGTCCGTTACCGTTTCTAGTTCAAATAGTGAATTCGAAAACATCGAATCCACGGGGGGACTGTTGCCACGGAAACGGATGATAGTGTAATGTCACAGCATGAAGTCATATATTAAGACCCATTTTTTTACTATAGCATTTGGCTGAATCCTCTGATTTTAATTATTTGTCGACTCACTGTTTTACCTATTTCATTATCTTTCTTTTTTTTGCATTTTTTATATTGTGTGGTGTTTTTGGCATTTCTTTTTTTGTATTTTGATTGTGCCTTGATTGTTATGTTGTTTGATATTTTTATACTTTGTTTGTATTGTAAAGCACTTTGCGCTGCACTTGTGTCATGAAAGGTGCTCTATAAATAAAGTGTATTATTATTATTATTATTATTATTATTATTATATCACCTTCATATGGTGTAGAGAATAGAAGAGAGAAGCATTACTGCAGCATTAGTAGATCATTAAGAATATAAGAAAGCACAAGAAAGGAGGTATATCTAAAGACAGGCTTTAGACTCAAACGTGACAAACTCTGTTCCCTCCCCAGATCCTTAAGCTATAAGGCCTCCCCAAATAGGAGCCCTTATAGACTTCTCTGACGGTTTCCTACAAATATAGGAGAATCTCGGTTACACAGTCTGCTGATGTAAAACTATTCAAATTAGTTTTTTGATTTAAACATTACTTTGAAAACATTTGAAAGTAATTCAATGTTTTAGGTTGTTAAACTCTTGTTTTGATAGATAAAGTGGTGAGTACGTGCATATGTGCATGGGAACGTGCAGAAGAACCCATGCACAGGAATAAGAAGCCCTTGTGTCTCAACCTGTCGTTACCAGTCAAATTCTGGCAGTCTAAAATGTATGCATTTTTATGATAGCAGAGAAGAGCCTTTGAATACAGGAAAAGGTATAAGGCTTTTGAGATATTGCCTCTGTACAGCGTCCAAAGCAGCCACCCTAAGACCACAGGAGGCTTGGGATGAGAGCATTTCTTCGGTTTCTTTCAGCCACAAAGAAAACATTTTAGCCTCTCAGAAATCCCTAAGCTCTGAGGGCCCTTCCTCCCTTCTGTGCCATTCCTCTGTCCCACCTGGGAACCCGGAGTAGTGTCTCTCCTGCCTCCTCCAACCACCCCCCCACCACCACAGTCTCTCCATGACCCCTACGGGACCTGGCCGCTCTTCCTGTTGACGTCAAAGTAAATTAGAGCGGGGCCACATGGCAAGGGGCTCCACCCAGGGGGCTGGAGGTCTAATCACCTTGTTCCTCGCAAAACCCACAGAGGAAGCATTAGCATTCCTGGTGCCGTGTACCAACCACTCTGCACCCGTGTAAGATATTATTTGTATGTACATGTGTACACGTGCACGCACGCACACCCACACACACGTTTGTTCCATAATCCTAGACCAGGGCTTCCGGCACAGAAACAGGAGGTTATCAACAATGGATGACATTCAATTTATTCTCACCAAATGAGACAGACATTATACAGGAGGTTGATTTAACCACAGTGTCCTGAAACTGGGGAAAACATTCCGATTCTGGGGCAAAATACCTGATATACAACACAGGGGGATAGACTCAAGTCAGCTCAAGTCAACAAAGAATATATATAGAGTTTAAATGGTTGAATAATACACATAGCATACCTGTACAGAAAAACAGATTCTCACGCACCAACACATGCACACAGTTCCATCTATCCCCACCCAGTACAATGACTCCTTCATTAAATCAAACAGTGGGAGGATGGGGCGCTTGGTTTGCTCTCAGGTTACATTTTCACTTTATTAATGCTGAAGGAATTGGACACGGTGAGTGCTGCTCCCATGACAAGTTGACGTTCCCCTTACACTTTTTTTGGGGGGGGAGGGGGGTGATTAATTGTCACTGTGTGTGTGTGTGTGTGTACGACAATTGCTCTTGTCAATAATGGGATATGCTCGAGTGCCTTCAGCAAACCCAAGGAGACAATTGAGCTCATTTTGCTCATTAGATTTTTACTGTTGCAAATTTTAGTTTGTTGTTGCAGCATACTGTTTTAGAGCAGAGATAGAGGTGTTGAATATTCACCATTTATTCTTATTCCCTCAATCGTCTCTAATCACATGGAGAGACATGGCACGGTGGAACGGCTCCAGATGGACATCTTTAAGATTCCAAAGTCCTCCTCTTTTGGCAAGCAGGAGGTTCTGGGGTCAAGGTGTGAAGGGAGGACCAAAAGACTCATTTCCCACAATCCCTTGTCAGCCGTAGCCCCCCAGCTGTTCCAGGACTTCCATAACAACAGCTGCGCAGAGTGCTTTAGTGCTTCATGTTGCTATGACAACAGCAGGACCAATTCACATACACAGACTCGGTGCTAATAGGGAAAGTGACATTATGCCATAGTTTCATTTCCATAAAGCGCAACCATGGTTTTCGCCATGCTGAGACTCTATGTGGAACATAAAAAGGAGCAAATAATTAATATTGCATACTAATGTATGTGGCTCGTTCACCCCGAACTTGGAGAAATCGCCCACGCCATCGGAGAGAGAAAAAAGGAAAGAAAAGAAAAACGAGCTCACACTTCAACAATATCCTTTGGCAATAGAATTAAGTCAATAAAATCTATGAATGTGTCCGGGCTAATACAATAGAAGAACAACTTTTCATAGCCGGCAGCTGGATGTGCCACAGATCACTGTCTGGCAGGATGTACAACAATTAGAAACAATTCTCTTCTCCTGACAAACAGGATATCAGGTCACTCGGCCATCTTAACATCGGGAATTCAGCCGCTGTGGTGGATTTTCACACCATTGTACAAAGTCACACTGAGCCGACCAACTCATGCTGTAGTCGGGCTTCGCTTACTGGCAACAAATGACAAGAAATATTCACAAATGTAGTGCAAAGTTAAAGCACAGGAAATAAATACAAACTTCTTGTATTTATTAGTAGGCCTATGTAAGTTATGTATTGTTGCTGTCAGGCAGAAACCTATCTCCATATTTCAACTGTTTAAGGTTTTTCCACAGATGAATGGCCTATAGTCGTACACAAGTGTCACACGGAAGGAAACTGCTATTTACACAGTTCATGGTTGCGTGCGTGGCGGGGATCCATTTGTGCGTGTTTAACAGTTATTCTAAGCCCGGCACTTGGGACCGTCACTCGGTCAGCTCAGCGTTGACTTGGCGGTTTTACTGCTCGGTTTACACACCCGGAGTCTTGCGCCGGAAACAGCCGATCTACAAGCTCACGGCGCGTCGTGTCCGCGACACGCCGTGAGCTTGGAGATCGGCTGTTTTCGGTGCGGCGCTCCGTCTCACAATGAAGTATAAATCAGGCTTAAGGCTAACGACTACAGAGTTCCAAGGAATTACAAGGGCTTGGGATGACAATGGCAGGTATTCCCATAGGGGTAACTGGACCCAGCATGGCGTCACAGCAGTTTTAAGCCCAGTGTTTAACGAGCATGCCGCTGATATTGGCAGCTGTGCCAGACAAAGCACAGGACACACATTTAACCTACACATACACGTATGCACAAACATGCAAATACGCATGCTATGGAAACGAGCACACCATCACGGGTATAGAGTTCAGAAGTTGTACACATTTACATAAACACACACACACACACACACACACACGCGTCCACACTCTCACCCACAAATGCAGGCTCGCACGCACACACAAGAAAACAGACATTTGAATTACTATTCAAATTGTGCGGACATCTTTTAGGACAGCAATTGTTTTAGGACAGCAATTTTGTTTATTCTTTTTAATACGTTGGCATTTTTAACCCTAAGCCTTAAGCCATAAATAGTCGATCTATAAGCTCACAATGCATCAGTGTTGTGGGCTTGTAGATCTGCAATTTTCGGTGCACGACACCGGCGTGCAACTTAAGTATAAGTCAAGCTCAAGCAACTCCGACCGACCCTAAACCTAACCTCTAAAAGCCTAATCCTTAAGCCCGACACCAAGCCTAACTCTAAACATCATGTTGAACCATAAAACCACCACATTTCTCTTGTGAGGGCCAGGGGAAATTCGACAATACTTTACACTTGGGGACATTTGACCCTCAAAACAAGTGTAGTAAAACAAGTAGACCTACCCCGCACGCACGCACGCACGCACGCACACACGCACACGCACACGCACACACACACACACACACGCACACGCACACGCACACGCACACACACACACACACACACACACACACACACACACACACACACACACACACACACACACACCTCAAACTTCACTTTGTTACCGGACACTCTTCCTTTGAGTTTGTTTCTGTGTCGTACAGTCAGGCTGGTTTTCCCAACATTGATTCTTCTTCGCTGTCTGCCAGAACAGGATAGCGCCTCATGAGGGACAGCTAAACAGGAATCTACCGCTAAAAATATCCCCAGTCTGATGAGTCAGAGTGGACAGCACAAACAAATCTTTTCATTTTTTATGCCTAGAAAGGTCGAACATACAGTAAAGCCGTAATGAACAGCTATAGTAACTCTTATTTTATGTGAAATAATTAAGTGCTTCCGGTGGGGTTTTCATTTTAGTTAATAGAGAAGTAAAAAAGAGAAATAGAAGTGTGGCCTAGTATTCAGATGGAATGGTATGTTGTTCTTGTTCTGAAAATCCTCTTTTTAACACCAATTTGCTTTTGCTATAGCAGGCAGAACGTTCTCCCACTCTGATGAAATCGGGATAATATTTTGCATACATATGAACCCATGTATTCAGTGCAGTAATTCAATTTCAGTGCAACTTCTCAAATGCAATAAAACTAAAAGGAGCTAACAAGCTACTGCACATAGCTTGCATCATGTGAACCATGCTTTTCAGGCCCCTTGGGTCGGGTGAGGCCTTATTCTCATATGCTCTTTCACTTATATGAGCCACAGAAGACACAATCCCAGGACTACGCATACCGTTGCTACAAAACCAGCAAAATAAACTGCATCCCAATTCTGAGGGCAAACGTTCAGCAACAATTCCAGATCTACAAGCTCACATTGCATTGGCTAGAGATCTTTGGGGGCGAAGATATTTAGTGTAGAGTGAAAACAGAGTATAGACTAGAGCCCTATAGGGTGACTCCTGTCAACTACTGTAAGTATTTTATTTACCTTTATTTAATCAGGGAAGACGATTGAGAGGAAGGACGCCCTGAGTACAACATGATCACACATACAAAACAACAAATTACACAATTTGACTTTGATTGATTGATTGATTGATTGATTGAAAAATGTATTAACAGTTTGCAGAATTACAGTACATTTCAAGCACAAACTCAATACAAAGGCTGTTAACTGTGAGTGGACGACCCAATTAAGCATTACACTTGTTTCCAATAGGATCCACAATGTTCAATTCATCAAGACATAAGGTGAAATATAGATAGATGACCAATGTTAAAAAGAACATATAATGCTATAATACACTGGGGCTACAAAAAACAAGTACAGTCACTATGTGTTGCATCCTCAAGTAGTGCCTTAAATTAATCTATAGAGACCAGTTTGTCCATTTTCAGAGAGTCCTGGATTTACAGACAGTACAATTAATTTAAGTGGTTGTGGTTAAATCCACTCTGCTAGAAATAATGTATCATTTTTTATTTTATTTTTTATTCAAACAGAGCTACGTTTTATATTAGCGTATTTGGTAGTGGCCATCTGTTAAGCTAGCAGATGAGGAATGTGGGAGTGAGTCTAATCGTTGCTAGTATAAATAACATGGGTGACATGGACAATACTGATACAGAATGTATAAATATTGTAATATACATGTACATGTACATTACGGTTCATGCCTATTACTATTATATAGTAGTATATTATATGCTGCTTTATAACTCATATACCATTGTCTTTCTCATGAGGATCTGGGACATCTGACTGCCTGTATATGTAATACATATATATTTCTTCACTCTACTAGGAACCTTTGATTATCCTGCTTTCCATTGCTCCTCGTTAGCTCCATTCTTCTTCCCCTTTCCTGAGAACTTCAAATGATGGAGAATGTCACGCACCTGTAAACCTGTGATGTGACAATAAAGCTGATTCTGACATTAACCCCAGACATTAACCCCATTGACCCAGAATTCACACTCCATTCGCCTTTCAATGCTACCGCCCTACTGTACATGCAAACAACACGCACGCACGCACGCACGCACGCACGCACGCACGCACGCACGCACGCACGCACGCACGCACTCCTTTGTACATCTTCATAGTCAAAGGGAGGGGCGGAACTGACCATGAATTATCATCAGATTATCATCAAATTTCTGCCATATTGCCTTGACAACTGCAGCTGTCTAGAGTATACTGATCAACCCACGCTGGGGAGAAACACAAAGCAAATAAAACATCTACCTGGAATTTTCCTTTCTCCAATAACAGAAACGAGCAGTTCATGCAGTTTATGACCCGCGGGCGTCAGTATACACCAATGTCATTGGTTATCTCTCTGTGCTGAGCCAGAGGCGAGGGGTGTGTGTGTGTGTGTGTGTGTGTGTGTGTGTGTGTGTGTGTGTGTGTGTGTGTGTGTGTGTGTGTGTGTGTGTGTGTGTGTGTGTGTGTGTGTGTGTGTGTGTGGGGGGGGGGGGGGGGGGGGACAACAATGGACATGGTTAAGAAAGGTCATGGCAGTGGAGAGAGTGAGGAATTCCCCATCAGTGTCTGAAGTGGAGCTAACCTTGTTGTTTTTTTATTCCCCGACTGACTGTCCCCTCCCGCCGGCGAGCGCAAAGGAAAAAAAGTTAACCCCTTCACCATCATGCAGGAGATATCTTCTCGAGTCTGGTTTCAAGCGTTATTTCTTTAGAAGACAATTAACGCATTTTGTTTTATATTTGTATATTTGTTGAATGATGGCCCCAGAATACGGCCTGTATCTCGGGTTCAAGTGGTTAAGACTATAGAACTAAGAGTATGGTTACTGCTCCATAAACACTGCTATCCATTTTCACACATTACGAAGGCATAAAACCTAATTCACAATTCCTCAAGTGCATTTACAGAATGTTTAAAGATGCTACACACTTTATATCCCAGGAAAAGGTGTCTTTAATGGAGTGTTTGAAAACTGAGATGCGTTCTGCCATCTGTATTGAATATCCGTAGCAGTTTATAAATACCACTGACGCAGAGGGAACAGGGACGGCAGCGAGTCTGTTTGTGAGAGGAAGAGGCTTGTTTGTACAGACACACTCGCAGGCGTACAATGTCATACTGCTGGACATACAAGTACATATACTGTAGTTACATGCTAAAAAGCACACACACACACACACACACACACACACACATGAACACACACACACACACACACACACACACACACACACACACACACACACACACACACACACACACACGAACACACACACACACACACACACACACACACACACACTTACTTACAGGGAAATAAATGTAACAGGGTTGACAGTTTATGGGCACCTTCTCCTCCACACAGACAAACTGCCTATAACAGCCGCAAAACAGAGCAATATTTGGCAAGTTGTTTGGCTTTGCTCTTTGTCATGTCAGCTATTGTCAGGCCACTTGTTTATATACATGGCCCAGGCTTCCAAATATGAGTATGAAAAATCTACATCTGTACACAAAGTTTGTTATGATTCTAAGTAACGGTTGGTACTCACACACACACACACACACACACACACACACACACACACACACACACACACACACACACACACACACACACACACACACACACACACACACACACACACACACACACACACACACACACACACACACACACACACACACACACACAGGAAATAAAGAGGCAGGTGTAGGTCATCTCTCTTCTTCACTCATCTCTCACCTTCACTGGCTTACAAACAGGACACGCAGATTAACTTCTTCCAGCCTCTGGCCCCAAACTTATCCGTTAAGACTAAACAAACAAATATGGCCCCCAATCAGAACTCTCGCGTTTCAAAACCCATTTGCACCATACTGACACCACAGCAATGCCCAGGCTCATGCCAACTAAGGGAAACGGCCATGCACGGCCCGCAGAGGGGTTTGGAGACCTTGACCGCATTGCCAGCTGGCAGCAGTTGCGGCCAGTGCAGAAGAGCTTCTTTCCTCGCCCAGCGAGGGTCTGGTCGGTGTAACTGCAGACAGACATGGCAGAGAACATCCACCATGCTGTTGCTTTTACCCCAACCCTGGCTCGATTGCCAGCTGTTTACAATTCACTTTCAGCGCAGGGCCATCATCACCCTTTGGAGATGAAACTTTATAAATACATCCCATAATCCCATCCACTCTGCACTAGTCATCGCTCAGGTATCTGATGGCTGAGAGATTAATAACACCATCACTGGATATATCCGTCTTCTGTCATTTATCTTTCCATTCCCACACAACAATATGCTGGAAAAACAATTATTTTATATTTTGGACATAGTTTGAATGGTGATTAATCATGATTAATTGTTAAGCTGTGATTAATCTGATTATTATTTTGTATCGTTTGACAGCCCTACTATATATAGCCTACTATACTATACTGTATTCTGTTATGTATATTGTTCTGCTCTTTTATTCTGAGAAAATTAAATAAAACATGTTTAAGGACGGTTGCTTTCCAACAAGGTTGCCAGTGATCTGTGTAGGGCATTAAGGGCAATACAATAAATATAAAAAAATAGATAACTTAATATCCAAGTTATATAGAGCCTTCAAATGCATTATTGTTACTGCCATTCAGTAAAAAGTAAACAGCTCCTAGTAGGTGATGACAACTCCCACTCTTCTAGTGATAAATAACTACTGTAGCATAGTATATAATACTGCGTGTTGTGCAGGTTGACCAGAAAGCCCCAGAAGAGCACAATAAGAGTTTCTGCAATGCTGCAGCTGGGTGGCTCTCAGTTTCTGAGCGGGCAGTATCGCGAGAATACTGCCCTCGAGAATACTGCATTCTCGCACACAATCAAAGGCAACAGCTCAGCTTTAATGATCTTAAATCACTTTATTTTAATATAAAATAAACATTAGAGACTTTAGTTGTCACTGTACAATACTTTAAAACAGTTGTCATGTTGCACAAATACTTAAAATTGCCAATATTTGTGCAGCTCTCATTGAATCTCTCAATGTATTTAAAACTGCAGCTTGTCACTCTCGAGCACTGCATGGCTCATGACCGGAGCCGTTTTCTGACCCCTTATTAGCGCAACTATTCTCATCATATAGCCCTGATCAAAACTAAACATGATCATGGCCTGCTTCGTTACGAATGCAGTGTTGCACATCTGTGATATGAATTGACCTAGATCTATAGAGTGTAGCAGCAAATCAGCATGTCAACTTACAGTGGTCGTCCCCGGCCTAGCACAGTTTCTTCAATACAGTATTATGCTCCATTATACGTTCTCCACCCTGAACCAAAAGCAAGGAGTAGATTACAAGATACAGATATTAACGTTTTCATCTATTTTTACTAAAGAATCTATCTTATGTTAAGTAGTAGCCAATGACTAAAACGAATTAGGAAAAGTGCATATCTAGATTTTAAAGAAGGCTGTAGCGATTCAGTCGTTCTATCTACATCTCTCACCTTTCAGGAATGTCTTGAACAATGCAATCATTGGAAGAGCAAACCTCTTTATCGTGGCACATATCCGAACATGCTAATTACCCTGCACACAGTTTGAGTTCATTTATTATGCATGAAATAATCTAATATGATGACTGTGATAATTATGTGCACACAGATAAGATAAAAGAGTGGTAACCAATTATGGGAAGGGAGTCGGGAAAAGCAATTTTTCTTTGTAGTGGAAAAGTCGTAGTTCAAAATAGGATTCTGTCTGCTCTTTCAATTCTGAAAGTATCGCAATTAACATGTGGAATAATGTCTATGTTCAAAGATAATGTTTTAGAAAAAAAGAAGGAAAAAAAACCAGCATAATTTTCCTTTTGTTTAGTTTTTTCAGATATTTGTATAACAGTTTAATTCACATTGTAGAGTACAGATCCTGTGTAGCAACTACATTTTAAAGATTTAACATCATCAAAATACCAAAAGAGTAATTGAATTCTGCATTGGCAAACACAACACAACCAAGCTGACATAAATAATAAATCTTCACTTTGCTTTTTTTGCCACAGCTGCTGCTGACAGAAAAGCGATTTGTGAACAGAGTCATTTACGACCATGTGTCTGTTATGATAATTCTGCTGGAGCTTCTTCACACACTTGAGAATCTGACATGTTTACATTATGACTTGAAAGGCGACATGACTCGCTAACTCGGGTCTCAGATCAGATCAGACGCAGCAAATGGAAAAGGACAGTAAGGATGAGGCAGCAGCATGTTGGCGTCAAACACTAGAACACTGCTTCCCAAACACTGGGCCGGGACACAGGTTTGGGTCGCGGACCAATTATTATGGGTCACGAGTTACTTGCAAATATCGCTTCTTTATTTATTTATTTTTTACTATTATTTAAAAATATATAGCTATTGAACATTTAATAAATACAATATTTCATAGACTTAAAAATAATAGAAAAGCCTTTAAGTAGTAGTAAAATAGCAGATGTACAAGCTTGCAGTGCGTTGTGAGCTTGTATATCGGTTATTTTCACTAGTTTTGGTCCCGGTGCGACATTCACATTTGTCTTTGGGGTACCGAGCTATAAAGTTTGGGAACCACTGCGCGAGAAAGTCAGATGCATTACCCATTAAATACTCCCACTTCCTAAATCTGAACTGGCATGTGGTTAGCCCCCCAAAAAACACTGTACAAACATACTTGACACTGAACAGCTTTCATTGAGAGGTTGTGTGGAGCAGATCTGACATGCTGCCTACACCTACAGTAATACCATTTTGGCTTGAATGTTTGTCCTAAAATAAAGTTATCCAGGAATGTCACATCCCAGGACACAAAGTTGTTGAGTCGTGGATTGTATAAATTCAGTAAAGCTGTCTGTTATTTGTTTTTCTTGTCTTTTCTTTGCAGGTTAGAAAGTAGAAACTATTTCCCGGCTTCACTCACGTTGTCCTTAGAGACATCTATATGAGGATTGTCTAACTGCGTTCCTTTCTGACTGGGAGCATACAGGTCAACTTCACACCCTTCCCAGAACCCTTTCTCAACCCACTCTCTCAACCCACACGCCACTACCCAGTGGTGTGGAATCCCAGTGTCAAAGTATAGATACCGGGTCAAATATCACTCAAGTACAAGTGAAAGGTGCTACTTGAGTTAGTACTTTCTTTAAAAGAAAAACTCTTAACTCCATTGGACCCTCAAACTGTCTGCTAAAACAGCCAACTCCACCACCTCTCCCCCTCTCAAAACCTCTTAACTCCATTGGACCCTCAAACTGTCTGCTAAAAACAGCCAACTCCACCACCTCTCCCCCTCTCATAGAAGTAATTGACAATCTATAAAGTAAAGTCACAACACCAACTTTGATGAGGCAGTATTGCTTTGTTTTCAAAATATAAGGTTTCCTGAAAATGTATATTTTTCATTTCCTGATAAATTAACATTGTGGAGTTAGGTGGTTTCATCCCGACAGCAGAGATATGCAAAAGCACATGTTTTTAAATATACTAAAGTATTCAAAAGTCCAATTTAAAAAGTGCCCTTTGTTTTTAATATCAATGCATTGTACTGAAATGTAGAAAAAATTTCAAAGATTTCCCATAAATTAAATTAAATCTAAATTGATGAAAATAGCTGATCCACAAGATCTGCATATAGTAGGCCCTGAATTCCTGACGTCACTTGCTCATCCCCTGGGTTCCCAAAGTAATTTCTCTATGGAGAATAACATTGGATCATCTTAGAATCGTCTCATATAAGCATTGTGGTCCAAAAATAAACAAACTGTCTCTGCGATATTGTCGGGGAGGTGGCTCTGCACGTTTACGATAGTCAGTCACTCATATTTGATACGGTCAAGTTCAGTTCTGGCGAAGGTTTTACTACCGGTAATTCAGCAGGAGTAACATAAACGTTAGTCGTCATATCCATATAAGAGTAAAACCACATCATTTGTTTATTTTTGGAACACAGTTCTTATTTGACGCAATATAAGAAAAGTCTATGGGAATTCAGAATGGGGGGAAAAACGCAACCCAGGTAGGATGTGTAAATCACGTCAGACTTCTGTGCTCTATCGTGAGCCTGTGAATCTGCTATTTTCACTATATTTGAAATAAGGCGTAAAGGATGACTTCACCCATTTTCAACCTATCTTCATTTAATTTGTGCTCACTAATGCTCACGATAATATGGTTAACAAAACTGTACTCAGTCTGTGTCTCAGAGGAGGGCTATGGACTGTTCAGAAACCCGTCTACCAGTGACATCATCAGGTTTTATTTTAAAACAAAATTTCATATTTTTATTTTTTATTAAGACGATAACAATGGCTTCCATTATAGCATTCTAACTTTCCAGGAATAATAAACCTGCCGTTTCTATTAGCTGCCTTGGACTCTGCCATATTATAATGAGCATTAGTTAGGAGGCCCAATAGATGAAGATAGGTTGAAAATATAGTTTTTACCTTCATAGAAATGTGGTGGAGTCAAAAGTACAATATTTTCTTTGAAATGTTGTGAAGTGAAAGTCATAAGTATCCAAAAATACAAACCCTCTTAAAGTACAGATACTAAGGTACTCAAGTAAATGTACTTAATTACTGTCCACCACAGCCAGTACCCTTCAGCTACGGAACCAGGTCCAGTCAACTCATGTTCCTCGCAGTACATTTAAGTCAGCACATTCTAGAAGACTAACCTGATACTCAAACATCTTCAAGAACAATCAACATGTATGCCCCCGCGAAAGAACCTAATGGCACAACGGTACCAACAGATGTTCACATTCACAGAACATGAGAAGGAGAAAATATTCTTGTGGTTATCGATCCTGCAACCATTAAAAACCCATTCAGACCTCAATGCCGGGAAGACGTGTACGTAATTTTTTATGTTGATAAATGTCAGCCTCTGTAGCAGAAAGACAATTACTTTAATTTGCCCTAATGTTCATTAGAAAACATAATTTCCATAAATCTAGATTTATTTTTTGTTGAAATGAACGTTGGGAAAATTTAAGTAATTTCAGTAAAAGCCAAATGTTTAAAGCTACAGAGTAGGTGAACATTCCCATCGGAATAAGTGTGCTAGGGTTCAAGCGGAGTCCCAACGGTTCCCCTCTACATAAAATATCTTCCAAAATGAATGAAAAATACAAAAAACATCGGCAAGCTCAAAACACAACATTTGCAACGCATTGCAAGCTGCTATTTTTGGACAAATGTTCACCCCAGAATAGGGACGATAAGGTTCATGTGGTTATAGGTTAACATCAACTATTTCTCCTACTCTCTCACTGACTGCCAGAGTCATAATGTTCTGAAACTAATGAAGTGAGAAGGAGAGGGGAAGGCAATGACAATGAACAAGGCCGAGCTGGCAGGCTCAGCATTCTGTGCACTTCACACAGACAGCCCATGTGCTCTACATTTTGTTCAAAACAGTCAGACAATTTTGAGATGTGATTTCAGTGCCAAAAGTCAATTGATAGTCACGTTCAAGAACCTCTAATTAATTGCTACAAGAATATAAAGGTGTAGTGAGTGAAGAACATTTCTTGACCAGCATTACAGCCAGTATACTGTATATAGTACTAAAACATTTTTCTCAAACTGTATTGTATTTTTAGTGTTAACAAGTATAAGCATTATTTTACTCATGAATCTGACATGGGATTCACATCTAGCTATACAAGTCTCTTTGAAATAATTCAGTCCTGGTTTTGCATTCCACTATGGCATGTTTTGATAATGCACTTATGTGCTACAATTAGGGGTGTAAGAAAAATATTGATAAACCTTTTTTTTTTTTTTTTTACGTTTTCTGGCTTTTGCCTTTATTGATAGTTACAGTGGAGATGAACAGGAACGAGGGAGAGAGAAGGGGCGAGACATGGGTCGTCATTAACGGGACTCGAACACGCGATGCGCTGTCAGGCCAGAGCCTATAGTGGCTTGCGCCTGGACCACTAAGCCAGCGGGCGCCCCAAATATTGATAAACTTGAGTAGTGATATTGTTTTGTGGTATCCATTCTCAAAAACATTGTATATATTTTGATTAATTAAAAAATGTTTAATTCCTTTGCTCAGACTGAACAAAAAGTAGTGTGACTGTGACTGAGAGCTTGCGTTGCAGTTCATCACGCCGAAGTAAAGGTAAGATGCCTAGGGCTCTAAATTGTCTAATGTGTCAAAACTTCAGGAATCCACTAATCCAGCAGCTTTGAGATTTCCCAGATGCCAAAATACTTAATACCTGCTTCTATTATTGGGATAAGGCAGTACAACTACTCCTTCAAGTATTTTAAGAAAGTAGAAACGCAGCACAAGTGGGAAAATAAATCACACTCCAAAAGCCTGTGCTGACATAAAGTCATGGCACTTTTACAGCAGGGGAATGGACTGCATAAAGGAAGTCGTCTGCGGCTAATAAGGAATTATCACCAAACTGCATTGGGACAAATTATTCTGTCCTTGACATTTAATGACGCTTGTGCTGTGGTTTGTTGATAACCTCCAGAGTTCTTACAGTTCTACATCAAATATTTCATAATCAGGCACCACATGGAGAGAAACAACAAGCTAAGTGGTGAACATATTAAGTAACATTGTGAGAAGTAGCCAGGGCTTGAACACACTCTACTGAAGCCTGATTTCTACTTAGATGTACGCCTGTGTCATGTGTCGCGTGCCAAAAATTAGCAATCTACAAGCTTGCGACGAGCTGCATCAATGACGTAATGTTGATCTGCCACTTTTGGCACACGACACCAGCGCACAATCAAGTATACGTTAAGTATCATGCATTTTACAGAACATGTGACTTGGTTGAAGGAACATCCAGTTCACTATCATAAAAGAGCATGTAACTGTGCTTGGTGTAACCATGATGGATTTGCAATTCCTTTTCCAAAAGCAGCAGTTTTATGGACTGACCACCAATACCCATTCACTATAATTTTGATAACAGGTGCCAAGGAAGCTAATCACTTATGCTAGTGCATAATGCATATATAAATAATTTTATATCGTCATCATATTGGCAGTAAACAGTACTGAAGAGCAGAAGTTGCTTTTAGAATAGCTTAAGACAGGTTTTGAAGTAAAACAGCAAATTTATATAATATTGGATATCAACCTCAATACAATCAGTATTAGATTTTTGGGCAACACATTATCAATACTAAATGAGAATAAATCAACAATTTACGTATCAATCTTGGTAGGTAAACAGCTACATTTGGCAATACTGTATGTAAGTAGAAATAGCACACGTCACATACCTGTAGGCCTACTGAGTGAATAGCCTACCACTCTTGGTTGGCAAACTCTTAACCGGATTTCAAGACTATAACATTATAGAATATTTTCGAGGAAAAGTAGGGACAGAATATTTTTCCCATACATTTATTCATGTTAGAAGGAAGTGCAAATATGCAGCCACACAAGTGCTTGGTGGGATTTTCTCTGCTTTGATCTGCTGTTGAATTCAAATAAAATATTTTGAACCTCACCCAGCTCAGCTGTTACCAGGACTCTCAAATATAATAAATTCAGGATTTACTGGCAGGCTTCATATTTCTCTCTGTGAAGCTGTATTAATTTATTAGGATTATCTACATTCCAGAGATAAGAAACAACGACACAATGAGGTTCAACGTCTTGTTAAAGGCTATAAATTCAGAATTTATAATAAGCTGTTGCTAATTTGATTTGGTGTTTGATCCTTGAATAATAAGCATTTATGTATATAAATAAGAATTTTTAATTGTTTCTGGTACGAACAAATAAATAAGTAGACCTGATCAAAGCTAAATACAAAACATATATTATTAAATACATTAAGTTTTAAACTAAATATTCTGCAGCTGTATGTTACATTATTTGACTAGTCAATTCTATGCCACAACTTTGAGGTAATTTAAGGAATGTGTTCCTGCTGGTTTTTAATTTCCCCCGTCTCAAAAAGGAATGCAATCAAAGTTCTGATGCTAAAAACATTATCTAACGACAACAGTCTTTGTATGACTTCTACCATGCTGTGCATTCAATTTTATAGCCCACGATTCAGGCAGCTACCCTTGATTGTTGTCTGAGGAATGTCTTTAAAAAAACAGGCCTCAAACAATTAATATACTTTTTATATAAGATTAAAATTAAAAAGGTTTACATGAGATTCTGAGAGTGGATTCAAGGTCAATCGAAGAATTGATCGAGCTTGGTATAATCAATCCATCAATCAATCAATCAATCAATCAATCAATCAATCAAATAGTAACCATATTTAGGAGTAAAAGGGCCACTTCACCCCTTTTGCAACCAGATCTTATTTTAATGATGTTTGGAAGACAAGAAACACTTTCCTGGGGTTTTTAATTGATACATCAACTTTGTATTGTAGTGGGAATCTTTGGAAGAAACCACAATAATCCCTGTGGATTCTTCTGTCACCACAACAGCACAATATTGTGTGGAAATGCTAGAACTTTGTGAAAACTGGGAGGCATGTGTTAGTCCGACTACGTGACAGGTTAAGACTCAGCCGTGGCTTCTCTGTGCGGTTAGGGTTAGGGTTAGGGTTTGGGGATAGGGTTAGTAAAGGGCTCTATGGTCGGAATATTGGGTAGTCGATTTATGGGATGTTGGACTAACGTAGCGTTAGTCCGACATGAAAACCATAATCACTTTTATTTTACTACCGGTATTTTAGTATACTAGCTGATGCTCTGTAATGTGAAAGAAAAGCCATGCAAACTAAGAGAATGTAACATATCCATCTTCTCACTGCCTACTGTGCACTAGTTTACTTTAATTTGCCAAGGTTTACAAGCGATGATTCTCTTACTAGTTGATTCCCAAATTGGGGAAATGTAATCTTAACTATACTGCATAAAAATGACATTACTTGACTGTGACTGTAGCCTAGCAACTTCTATACTTTTTACAGCCTTAGCACAAATGTATTTTCATGACATGTCTATGTCCCCTCAGAGTGAATGATTTGCCTATCGCACGTGATTCCGACAATATGGAGGATCGTTAAATCGGCTGGGTTCTCTTCTTGGAGCATAAATCAAACCAATCCATCTCCCTGACCCTCAGTCCCTGGTGGCTTACTTAGAGCCATGCCAACGCAGCAGTGGCGGTGGAATGAGCAAGGGTAAGCATGCAAAGGCTGTCTTTAAGCTGAGCTGTCTGACGGTATAAACAGGCCTCCGTGCCTCCTCCTGAGAGCAATAGGGATCAACCGGGCTTAGTGGGCATGGCTTGCGAGGTCCCAGACAGGGCCAAAACATGCAACACGCAACACAATTGTCTAAAGAATTGCTGCACTATTGAGCATAAAAAACCCGACAGTGCCTGCCCCACATCACATTGCTCACGGGCCCGGAACAGGACCTTGATGCACTCCACTGAGGATACCCGGCAGACTAAGACCTCATGAATAATTCTGAACACTTTTTTCAGGGTGATTTAAGAAAGTAAGACCGTCAAAAACAATTAGAGATCGCGAGATCTGACTGCCGAAGAGAAGGAGACTATAAAGTGAGGGCTATTTGTTCTAACCCCCCCCCCCCCCTCCCCCCTCCCCTCAATCTTCTGTGACAATGAAGCACTTATTACAATACTTTGGGGCTACAGTATGAAGACTTATACTAGAGGCAATGGCGAAGGAAATGACAACACATTTGCTAGTCCTTTAATTCCCTCAATTGCTTTATAGCCATACATAAATGCTTAAATTGGTTTGTAACATATGCTCTCCTCGCTCTGTTTACTTCCTTCATTTAGTGTGACTGAATCACTTTATTAGTGATTATCCCCCCAAAAGCTACGGGAAGGCACAGCATCACAGCCCATAATGTAATTTACTAATTTACCCATAAAGTAGGAATGGGAATATGCAAATAGTAGCTGGGTGTTTTGCAGCTTCAAATATGCCCCAAGGCTGCCTGTCCAATGACACAAATCATCAATTAAGATCTCAGCAGGGTTTAGGGAGATCATCTAAATTGGCAAAATCCCTATCTGCCAATATTTAGAACCATGTGGGGTGCACAACAATGAAAACAAACAACACTATTGTTCATCATCACCAGCGATGCTGATGGTTTTAGAGGTTAAGTGCGTACGTGCTTGTGTGTGTGCTTGTGTGTGTGTGTGTGTGTGTGTGTGTGTGTGTGTGTGTGCGGACTCTGTGCGCATGCGTGCATACTTTTATATTTTATACATTTGAAACATCGAGACCAACTTGAAACACAAACAACAGTCCATGACTATTAAACAGCATAAGAAATACTGGCCTACAGCAGTGGTTCTCAAACCAGGTCAGGGACCTCCAAATTAATGATTTTTGGCTGTGAAAATATTTTGGGCTCCCCATACAAGATTTGTGTTGTAAAAATGTTTAAAAAATATTCCACAATTTTTCCAAGATTTTTTGAAAAATGCAGATCTTCAAGCTCACAATGCATCACGTTGTGAGCTTAACAATCGACTTATTTAATTTAGCTGGGGACCCCCTGGAACCTCCTCAACGACCTCTGGGGGTCCCCAGACCCCACTTTGAGAACCGCTGGCCTACAGAACTTTCCATTCAGTGTTACAGATACATTTCTTCTGAGGTCTATGTTTAGTTCCTCGTGTGATTTTCTTTCAGTATTGTCCATTTTCCACACATACTAAAATGGGGGAAGTAACGTTTTGGAATAGTACAAATGGACCGTACACAACAGTGGTAATTCCAGCTAAATTGATAGAGCTATAGATTTCATCTATCCTTTACCATAACATGCAGCATTATAACACGATGGAAGATGAGAGTGCTTTGATAATCACTAAGCTACTGTATTTGTAACAAGGCTGGGAAATAGATTGATATTATATCAATATTGTGATATAAAACTAGATATCTGGGAGTTGTATGGGAGAAGTGTTTTCCTGGTTTTAATCATTTAGACCTTATTTTATACTTTCAGAATTTCTCAAAAAAATTTGAAAATGTTAAACGAAAATCTATATTTTTGTCACCATCTTATCGTCACTGCTCAAAAATATTGCCCTAATTTGTGCGAGATGTGCTCTCCCACAAGTTATATGATAACTCATGATGATAATTCATTCTCCAGGTTTTGAGGCACAGGCCAAAACTTCTAATTATGACAATGTTGTGAGTGATGGTATTTTTTACATTTGTTGGAGGTCATTAGGCCTAGATTTACTGTAGAGACACAATTTGTTGAAATATCTGGTCATTGCAAAGGTATTTAATTTATGATTCAAGTGTTAAAAACTGTTATTTATGCCAATCGATAGCAATCTTATAAAATACTCATTCATGCAATTGTGGAATAACTACTCATCTCAAATAGAAAAGAGTGAGCACTGCAGTATACAAAGAGAGCCAGTGTTCAGTGTGGGAGTTCTTTCAGGGCAGGGTAGTCTCAAAGGTAAACATTAGCCCACAGTGTTGCAAACAGTTTGGTCTTAATCCGAAGTAGACTTAATTTAAACTACCATGGATAGAGGGGGAAATGACCAAATTATAAAGATTGCTACATAGTATAATACTACACACTTTACTATACTCATCTGCAAACATTAGTAATTTGTGTATTTTCTTTTAGAAAGATACAAAATATTGAGTTGAGAACATAAGAAATGCATGCAGGATATTGGTTAGAAGTGAGCTACACAAGTATAATTCCAACATTTGCAGACAGGAAAACTCTAGCTATAGTAAATGGCACCAATGCAGATCATCTCTCCAACTAATCTTTATTTATCTTTATTTTTAGTTGTATAGAATCTAGATACTCACTTGCACTCACACACACACACACACACACACACACACACACACTCTCTCTCGCACTCACTCTCTCTCTCTCGCGCACGCACGCGCGCGCGCGCACACACACACACACACACACACACACACACACACACACACACACACACACACACACACCAATTCCAGCAAGAATAATTGTAAACTATAAACCTTGATTGAACTAATTTTAGCATGCCAATCACAATTAAGAGTATAGGCTATAATAAGGAATTAAAGAATCTTACAAACAACTAACTTTCGTTTGCATAGCTGTTAATAGTCCAACCACCTCAGAGGAAAATAATGCACTAAAAACAGATAGGCCTACCACTTTTTACATCAACTTCATATTGAGTAAGAGACAAGTATCAATTAAAATCCTCGTGAAACGACCAGAATTCAATGTCCCATCCTAGGTGGCAATCAGGAGCCAATTGACCAGTCAATAAAATATCTGCTTTCCTCTTGTAGCCTATTCATCAACGGTCCACATTCTCTACAATCACATGCTATGCTTATATTCACCTGTCACAAAATCAGAAATGCTCAAACAGTAAACACACACAAATAAACTTCGTAAATGACTCGAATAGCTTGACTGCGCCACATACATTATTACCATAACACATAAATAATAATCCGATCGCTGCATCATGCAACAACAAAAATCCATGCTCTTTCAGTCCCGGCACAAAAATGCATCTCCTCGGCTCTCCCGTTCTCTCCTTCTCTCTCTCTTTTCTCCCCCCTGCAGCCCCCCTCCTCCCCCCTTCTCTCCCTCCTCCCTCTCTCTCCCTCTCCCCCCCCCCCCTTTCTCTCTCTCTCTCTTTCTCCCTCTCTCTCTCCTCTCTCACTCTAGCCTGGCTTGTCTGTATGAATAATGTCCTGCCTTTTGTACTGAGGGGGGGGAGAAAGCCGCCGCGGTGTTATCCCTGCTAGTCCATGGTCTGACATTGAAAATGAATGACAGCTTACCTGAATGCCAATCTTCATCAGACTGACACCAGGCTGACAGCACAGCCTATACTCCTCGACACCAGCGGTGACGTGTGCCACGCGAGACCCCTCCCACTCCCACCACCATCAAGCCCTCTCCTCTCATTTCACTACACCGCTCTGTCTCTCTCCACGATGCGACACGCACGCCGCGCGCGCCTCCTTTTTTTTATTAACCGCGGATCTGGCCAGCCCCCTGTTGGTGCCCATCAATAATTACACCCTTCAAAGCACGTTGTCACAATGTTTCCCAGTGTTTAAACACTAAACACAGGGGGTTCTCTCTCTCTCTCTCTCTCTCTCGACCATGCTTTGTCTCTACTCAATTCTACTACTACTAGCTACTACGTCTGAAAATGTAGCCAAATTATGTCTTTTTCACCAAGGCATGTCAAGTGAAAACAAAGTAGCATGCATGCCCTGGCCTGAGCGAGATTTTTATTAATCACACATGGGCAACTTTTACTTTTGAGTAGCTATACGTACACGTAGGCTAATAAAGTAACTACATTTTATTTAATATAACGCGCCTTTGATTCTCGTAAACCGAAGTCAACGTAACCAGGTGTAAAGATAGTAGATACAGTTTCAGAATTCCCACGCAACGCTGCCAGTAGCCTGCCTGCGCATCTAGTGGTCAGTCAACCCGGGACCCCGTCCCTCAAGACGCAGACGCGCTCCTCGCTCAAAGCGACACACTGGACAACATTTCCCAGCATTCTTTTCGCTGTTCAGTAAGAAGCCCCCTGAGTGGCTGATTTCAACCCTTCTGCAACTCGCATCCAGTGAAATTGAAGTTCATTGTTGCTAAGACAAAGCGTGCAGAGCTTGTGTTGTTGCTAGGAAGTTGAGCGGTGCAATGGAAAGCATACTTTTGATACTCCGAAACGTTGCTAATGTAAACGTATTTCCTGATCAACTCAGTTTTACGTTAAGGGGAGTACGCTTTTAATTTAAAAAATACATTATTACGGGAGAGTTTTGCCGTCGAACGCTTTTCATCTCAAACACTTGTCAGCACACGATAAGCCTGCATGCTAACACTGAGTTGGTAGTATTAAATAGTATTAATAACCCGTTTTTAAGAATGGCTACCACTGTTTTGGGCGTTGGTTTGGGAGTGTTCATCATTATCCTCGTCTGGATTCTGACTCTAGTGTTTGCGATCATCCTTTTGAGGGGATCTGGGTCGACAAAGTAAGCAGGAGAAACACAAAAACATCCCATTATGGATCTCCAGTTACACACACACACACACACACACACACACACACACTAACAATGTATTTGTCCACATAAACGAGAAACATACAGGGATACAAATATTATAGGTGCAGTAAGGTTATACTTTCACAAAACACACACACAAGTTATGCTTTGAATATGCCTAAATAATTTAGATTCAAATCATTCTGATTTTAGCAGCTAATGCAGTAATTACTGTATTGCTCTGGGATAAATAGTCCATACTGCCCTACAATATGTTACATTCTTGTCCTGACTACCCTAACCATAAGAGAGAATCCAGTGACACAAGCATGTGCTCATGAATATTTGCCAATTTGAGAGATTCATAATTATTCTGTTATTAATCTGTTGAAAGAAACACGTGGCGATGCGACACTATTAAAAAAAACATTAAGGTTTTAAATGTGATTAAATGCATGTCATGGCCAATACGATCATCATCATCGCTAGTCGTTTCTTTGTATACTTGGCTCATCTGCCATGAGCTTGTAGATTGACCAGCACAGGCAGTGGTATGTACTTCAATATGATATATAGTGTTATATAGATATATAGTGTTTAACTCAATACAGTTATAACTACATCTCAACTCATAAGACATATAAAGTGGCACTTGTGTCAGTACAGTTTGTACAATCTAATCTGTCATAGCTGCCATCTAGTGGATGAATAGTTGATTGCACATTATAGACCGACGAAAGCCTACAATAGCGACGTAACTCGCGCAGGGACTCTGTAAGGACTAAATAACCTTGCGTGTTTTGTGTGCGTTTTCTCTCACCCATCCGCAAGGCAAAACGGACTCTGTCGAGGCCTTTTACAGGTTTCTTTACAAAGTCTATAAAAGGCCAACAGAAATGTCATTGCTGTTTGTTATATGTTTCTATGTTCGAAGAAGCGGCAATTGATCGTCAACTAATATTCCATGATGTTGACAGCCCTACTCACGATTTGACATGAGGATGAATGGTGTGTGTTGTCTTTCACCAGGCTATTGGTGATCCCGCTCCTCCTCATGGCTCTCTTCATCACTGTAGCCCTGGTGTTTTTCCCTCGCAGGTCGGAGACCACCTCTCCTGTCAGAGAGAAGGAGGTGAGCATCATATACCCTGCCTTTTGAAACATCATGGACACTTATACACACCACCTCAAGACACGCACGCGCACACGCACACACACACACACACACACACACACACACACACACACACACACACACACACACACACACACACACACACACACCCTTGTGTCAAGTGGTACACCATGTCAAGACAAATTGTTTACCTAAGTCCCTACCAAGAACATCACTGGTAAAATTACGATGTCACGTTTAGCTACACAAAAGAAACAGCCAAATGGTGCCATTCTTATATTTGCAGCTTCTAACAAAGTCAAAATATAAATTGACAAAACTAAGTTTTACATAACATGAATAATCATCAAGTACCTTGATGAATACAGCACTTAACTAAACTGGACTTTTAATTGAGGATATAAGCAATTCTAGAATGTTAATAGTATTTGATGGACATTCTTGGACACAAAGAGCACTGAAGATGTTAAATCCATGACTAAATTACAAAGTTTAAGGTTAATCATGCTTAAAAGTTAGCACTTCCCTAATGGCTAGCATACTTTATGGCCAAAGAAAAACAGCATGAATGATCAGAATCATCTTTGTCACATCACAGTTGGTGGGTGAAATTAGTTTTTGTGCATAGTTCCCATCGTGTTATCCAAGAAAAACAAAGAAAGGGAAGAAGAGACGGGGGGATTAGGAGATCAAGGCAAGAAAGAAAACAAAAATAGGAAAGGGCTACTTTATTCACTTTGTATTCACACATCACTTTTATCATTCACAAACACACAATGTATGTATTCTCAATAAGGCATTCACACCACAAATCTGTGCAGCTGAAAAATATTGATTTGGACATTTACATTTTTAGTAATTATACTTTGTGGTATTGCTACTTTTACTTACATCCAATGACAATGTGATGCTGTGATCCTCTGTTTCTACTAGTTGATCTGTTTCATCACCCGCTAGTGGACACAGTTGCAGACATAGTGCACAAAGACAAGCAGCCTCAATATAATAGTTAATATGCATCAGTTTTTGGCTCAACCAATAGAGTGTCGCAGTCCCGCCCCCCTACCAGGGCCCAGGAAATGATTCCCCGTTCATTTTCCTCATAGACATTTCAAAATGTATTTATTTAAAGACCTTTTAAGCCTCGTACAAAGCCTCGAGTTGTGAGAAATCATGACAACAAACATTATTTGTTTGGTCCAAAATATTGTGTTTATTGTCATGATTTGAGTTGAGTTGATTTGAGTTGGCTTTGTACGACGCTTAAAAGGTCTTTAAATAAATACTTTTTGAAATGTCTATGGGAAAAATGCATTGGGAATTATTTCCTGGGCCTGGCGTCGTCATGAAAGGGGGCGGGACTGCGACGCTCTATTACAGACATATCAAAGCAACAAACATAAGCCTCTATAGTCTTAGTGAAACGGACCAGAGTTGCAACTGGTTCATTTTTCCACCTACGCTTGTTGATCTGTTATTTTCTGCAAAGGCTTATCCCTACAGTACAGATGCTGGGGCTTAAGTGGTTAATTACCTCTAATAGTGTAATAGACCGTATGAATTCCAATGAAGTCGCCCTTTTACCAACTCGCGCCAGGCGTACAGCCGGCGGAACTGCTCAGCCTGCCATTCCTAAAGTAACCCAAGTAAATGATGCTTAAACGGTTCAACTTAAACCTAACCTTATTCCTACCCTTAACCTCAGTAAAACAGTGCCCAAACCTAACCCTGTTCCTAAACTTAACCCCAGTAAAACTATGCCTAACCCTGAACGTTTTTTTTTTTTTTTGGCTTTCGCCTTTATTTTATATATTTTATGGAGGGACAGACAGTAGGCTGACAGGAAATGGGGAGAGAGATGGGGGGGAAGACATGCAGTAAAGGCCGTCGGGATCGGGAGTCGAACCCGCGGCACACTGCCAGACTGGATTACCAGCCAAGGTGCCTGGACCACTCTCAGTAAAATAAAATAAAGAATACAAGAACCGCCGCACCGAGCGTTCAGCGTGAGGTCGGCGGAAATAAACGAGGGCGAGATGGATTATGGGCGACGGTACCTGTTACTGACAGTACATGTTATCCCCATGCTGTCCACAATTATGTAAAAGGAGCCAGGACATTAAAAAAAAAAAATTGAGTGCATGTTTGCAGCTATAGGAGAGGTACTATATGACAACTCGACAAGTAACTCTGATTGGAATTTAAAGTAGTAAGTAAAGTAATAATTAATTTAAAAAGAAAAGAAAAAAAGGACTCGGAGATGTGTGGGTGTGTCATGGAAATATTATGCATCAATTAGCATTTTGCATGGAAAACACATTTGTTTTCAGTGAGTTCTTTCACATGACACAATGTAAGGCCTATTTTCATGATGCCAGTTGTACCATTGTGGACCTTGTGTGTGTGTGTGTGTGTGTGTGTGTGTGTGTGTGTGTGTGTGTGTGTGTGTGTGTGTGTGTGTGTGTGTGTGTGTGTGTGTGTGTGTGTGTGTGTGTGTGTGTGTGTGTGTGTGTGTGTGAACAGCAGAGAGGTTTTTCTATTGGCTGTGCTTTTGATTCAAGTTTAGAAGAAGCTTTCCTTACTAAACAAGTAAAATATCAAGCATTAGTACAAGCCATTATACAACTAGGCTATACGTGTCAGCTCATGTTTTTATATTTGGCAGCTTGGACCATGTCCACTAGTGGTCAGAGGCTTGAGGATTATGGGGTTGTCCAAGTGTAAAGCAAAGCAGCGTGCAACATACTGTTCAATCTCCTCCATTATAGGCAGTCGGTCTATTTGGAGGAGAAGGTGCTTTTTGTACCCATGATTTTTTCTTCTCCCAGGTGTTGCTAATATGACAAACTGAAGTGACCAATGTTGGCTGTGAATAAGTTCATGTGCATGTGTTGCCTAAATACGTGTGCCCTTGATAATGTATTTTATAAATGTGGACTCAAATAAAGAAATTGAAGTGTATGTGTGTGTGTGTGTATATATGTGTATGGGTGTGTGTGTGTGTGTGTGTGTGTGTGTGTGTGTGTGTGTGTGTGTGTGTGTGTGTGTGTGTGTGTGTGTGTGTGTGTGTATATATAAGTGTATGTGTGTGTGTGTGTGTGTGTGTGTGTGTGTGTGTGTGTGTGTGTGTGTGTCATGTGTGTGTGTGTGTGTGTGTGTGTGTGTGTTCTGTGTGTGCATGCGTGCATGCGTGCATGCGTGCGTACGTGCGTGCGTGTGCGAGAGAGAATGAGAGAGAGAATGTGTATGCGCTTGTCATAAAGACCTGTTCTGCTTTATCTTATTCCAACAGCAACACAGAACAAATACACCCCCATGTTGCCTGCTGCTGGCCAGTAAGCCAGCCAGATCTGCCAAGCAAGCTGCCACCCCACAGAAATAGCAAAGCAAAGCAAAGCGCTGTCCTGGCCACTTTACATTTTATAGCCTTTGTGTAAGAAAAACCAGAGACACTGGGAGGAAGGAACATGTCACTTCCTAGGTTTCTGTGCAGTAAAATCAGCGAATGTTGTCTACCTCAGCGAATGAGGCCCGTAGTTAGTGTAGCCATGATTAGAATCAGGAATGATAATGAGGTATGCTAATGGTGTTAAAAACGTGACTGCCACCATTACAACATTTGGTCTAATTTGTATTCCTGTGAAAATCCCTTTCAGGTTACTGTTAAATATATGCATCAAAAGTAATGTGGGAGTCTATTTAAAGCATGCTCAAAGGGCTGTAGAAAGTATTGCATTGCAAGGTTACCATAATGATTCAACATTTATTAGTATTCAGCAGATTCTTTTACCAGAAAACACTATCTTAGAGTCTTATTTGAAGTTTTTCCCCACCATTTAAAAACACACACGTGCGCACGACCCGTCGTTGCAAGACATCCTGTGCCTTGCAACATGCTGCTATAAGTAGTGCTAACGTTGAGCTATACTCTGGGGCTGCGTGATAGGGCAGTGAATGATGTCCGTCGTTGTGGTGTAGTTAGGACGTGAAGGTAGCATGACAAGTGTAATCAGTGTTCTCCTGAAGCTGGGTTTGGAGTGTCAAGTGTAGTCTTTCTGTGGCCAGTGAACTGACACATGCGCAGTACGGCAGCTGCATCTCTGCGTGTTACAGCTGGAAGTCAACAAAATCTGATAGGAAACTAATAATGGTGTAACGCAACCATGCATGCAGTAACGGCAAAAACTCTGTTCAGAGTTAAACAGAGTTTCCAAAAAACGCTAATAATTAAACAGTGTTACATTGAAAAAATAGCCTCATTAAAACCTCCATAATGTAATGGTCAATGCCTGTATGCAAATTCAGAGCCATTGGTGCAGCCACTGAGGAGCGGTGACATTGGCTCATACAGACATACTGTACATACAGACAGACTAAAATTATTGCTAGATAATCGAGAAGCACATCTTTTTGGGATACGTAATTCATTTTATTCTCATGAACAAATCGACTAAATCGCTTTGTCTGATTAACCACTTAAGCCCTATTTTATAGCTGTACAACAACAATAGTTATATTAAACGGTAGTTATAATAGCACCCTTAATCAGAAACATAAGGCAAACTTACACACATGGCAGCCAGTTTAATTTAGTTTTGTTCTCTGATCAGATGTATTCTTCAGTGAACCTGCACAGATGGCATGCTAAGCTGACATGGTATCCTGATTGATAACTACCTTGAATTTTGTCAGCATGTGTGTGGACGCACCAGCGCATGCGTGCACGGTGCACTTGTGTGCAAGTAACTTGCTGTAAGGAATGTGTAACCTCACTGCTAACTGAAGTAAAATATCATAGTGCCAATTAGGCTAGTCCCAGACCAAGGGTGGGATGTGGGGGTGTTTTGCAAAAGAGCCCCCTGCCTTTCTGGCTTGCTCCCTCTATTGTGCTCAGTGCTGCATTAATAAAACATGGACCTTGCTCTGGGTTGCTGCTTGCTGCCTAATTGGCAAATTAAAAGTGAGATGCATTAAATTATTTCATAAGAGACAATATGCCCCACTCTGTTTCTCCTGGACTCTAGCACAGAGCTGTCAAACTAATGGTGAAGGAGTCCCACGGGATCATTTGGGGAAAAAAGTAAAAAGACAAGATAGAATAATTTCAATCATTCATTGTCCTCTCTATAAACAACTGGGTATTTGTTTTATTTATTATGTTGATGCATCTTTGACTTTGGAGAATTTGGAGATGGTGCCAAGGCATTGCGTAGCAGAAGCCTGAGATTGGACGGGTGGTCCGACGTACTAATAGTCCTACAGTTATGAGTCCGACAGCCTACCCAAAACCCAATGTCACAGGAAGCCACGGGTTAGTTTTAACCCGCAGCACGGGCTAGTTGTAACCGGCAGCGCATGTCGGTGCAATGGTGTTGTCGAACTAATGCCTGTTGGACTGTTAGTATGTCTAACCAATGTATGCACCCCAGTGGTAATCAAAAACCTAAATTTGGTCAATTTCATGCACTTTTGTCCCAATAGAATATTGACCATGGCCTACCCTGCCACACTGAATCTGCTTGAAAAAGTTGTTACAGTGCTTGAATTGGTTTGGAACTCACTACTCTACCATTGCCTTGGGGAAGCCCTGTAGTGGAGGAGAGAGTATCCCAATTTAAAATGTGTCTAGTTCACAGGATTAGAAATAATGTAGCACTCAAATATTTCTGTGACTATTTTTCAAAGGTTGATACTCACAGGCACTACACCAGAGGGAGCCCTACTGATTTTAAACCCTGCCATTTTCACAGTAATATGGGGAAAACATCATTCATTTTCAATAAAGTAATCAATCAATTTCAAGCTCGAGCAACAATTCCATAAAGAACTGCAGGATAATGCACACTTTAAATGTACCTCAAGTCTCTGTACGTCTGTGTGTATGTCTGTAATGCACGTAACTCGAGAACAGTTCGCCCTGACGACTTCAAATTCGACACAGGCGTTCCACACCCCCACAGGGAGTGCAGTGCCTGTTCTGACATCACAACACTCCATATTTGGGCATGCCTGACACAGAACTCCATATATAGGAAGAAAGGGACACAGAGAGACAGATACAGAAATCTCCATATATGGGCATAAGAGGGACACAGACAGACGTGTCAGACATACTCTGACACGGGTGCAACGGGTATTGCATAGCCGGGTGGGGCATGGAATGGATCTCCAACTTCCATCGTTACCGACTCGGTGCTCTACAGCCGGGCACTGGTCTAGTGTACCACAATAATATTGACAATGCAGGTGGTTAAAATGATGAGTAATTTAATTGTATTACTTGTCCACTGAAGGCATAGTTTTACATGCATGGATTGCGTTTAGGCCCTGTCTTGCCCTGTCACATCAGTTAACCCATCACAGATGTAGGTCAAATTAACATTACACTGTTCCATTAACTTATGTTCATTACAATCACTAGACACATTTTCCAAACCAACATGTGACTGTGGGAAATGATGGTAGAATACTGTACTGGCCCATGGCATTAACCACCTCGGCTCACACAGCCCTCTCATGACATCTAGTGGCTAAGAGAAGAAACAATCAATTGTCAACTTGGGGATGGGATAAAATAAAAATAGCTCAGAGTGAATGGCTAACCCTCTTCTATTCTTCTTTTACAGATAGTGGACTCGTTCTTCATTGGCCGCTACGTGCTGCTGTCAGTTGTCAGTGCAGTGTTCCTGGTGGCACTCTTCATGATGCTACCCCTTCATTTCCTGGATCCGGTATATGCCAAGCCCTTAAGAACACACTAGAGCTGCCAGGGTCAAGTTGGCAGCAGGACTGTATTGTCAGTGTACACAGCTCGAGATGAGCGGGGCCAACAAGAGGCCCCCCTTCGTTTGGTAGTGGACTGCAGAATGAATCCCAAACAAAAACAGTGGGAGAGCCAGTGTTTCCTTTGCAGTTGTAGTATTTGCCATTTTCTGTAGGTTAAGGGCCAACTTATATACTTCAAATATAAATTATAAGTTGGTCCGATTGCACACTAGTTTTAGTTCAGTTAAATTGAGTAATAGTTAAATTGTTACTGATTTAGATAATTTCTTAAGGTTCCAAGAACTCTTGAATACTACTACAACCATCTTTTTTTTCTCTTTCTTTTTTTTTTTGTGGCTTTCGTCTTTCTTTTCTTTTTTTATGGAGGGACAGACAGTAGGCTGACAGGAAATGGGGAGAGAGATGGGGGGAAGACATGCAGTAAAGGCCGTCGGGATCGGGAGTCGAACCCGCGGCACACTGCCAGACTGGATTACCAGCCAAGGTGCCTGGACCACTGAGCCATGGCCCAGGCCCTACTACAACCATCTTAACCAGCAGCTCTATTTTTCGATGAGACATGAGCCTCCAGCTTTCACCTCAGGTCAGGTGAAACCGTGAAAACAATTGCTAATGCTATTGCTAATTATAAAAAGATTGTACTGTAAGTAAGTATGTAACTCCCATTTATTTATTGGGTCTATCTAGCATCACTCTGACTACAGACATTGTCAGGTCAACAAATCCATCTATGTAGTTTGAATGTAAAAGTTTATTTTTGTTGGTAAATCACAAAAAAAGATGAAATTGCCTACATGGGTTGCATTATATAGGCTTAATCCTTCCAGTGAAAACATGGCAACTAAAGTAATCAAAACATTCAACCAAAGAACATTTTTGTACAGGATCTCCTCACTGGTCAGTGAGAATACATTGAGGACTCATCCAATGTCACTTTGACTACGCATGCACCTCATGGTACCATGGCACCACAAAGGCCTTAAAAACAAGGCTTAGACATCCCTAAACAAACTGGTCAGACTACTGCTTGGCCTCAAACCTACATCTAATTTAACCCCTGCTCATTATGATAGGGTGGGATGTCTCAGGGTAGAGGACAGAGAGCAACTTGCAATGGGCCTGGTCTACAAGATACTGTACACGTCCTTGACATCCATGTACCTGTCCAACTACTTCAAAAACATCAATGAAGTCCACAATCACCAGACGGAGCTCCACAAATCACGTACAACCCAGATTTGGCTCAAAGAAGGAGTTAAATTTGTTCTCCTGCTTTGCCACACAAATGTAGAATGCCCTACCAACAATCATAAAGACAATAACAATAAAAAATCCCTACTCTTTTTCAAAACCGCTCTATAAGAGCACTTAAAGGTGGCTTTTGTAATTTTTGTAACATTTTCCTTTTTCCCGTTTTCTATGTGTTTATGTTTTAGCATAGTATTGTATATTTGCCTATCATTAAATGTTTAGATGAATTGAGTACAAAACCCCAATGGAAACAAGTCATAGGCTTTCTGGGATAAATCCTTTTAGCAGACCTTGTACTGAACTTTACTTCCCTGTGCTTTCCATGCAAACTGTTAATGAAGTATTCAATCAAAGCAATTTGACAAAACCTGACTCTAAGGTCTATTCAATCCAAGACTATCAGGACTGAGCAAGTTTGTGGGTCCACTGCTTTATAAACAATTGCCTAGATCTAATTCAATTACTCATTAAATGGCTTCCCTCACTTTTCCTATCAGGTTTCACAGCAGCTTTTTGGGGGGGGTTTTTTCCTTCTTTTTTCAGACCATTCCACTGAAATTCATGGATCAACTGCATCTTAGCCTCTGTCATTATTTTGTCTAAGAACATTTGTGCAGCTGGTCGCTGTGCTTCTCCAAACTCTTTTGTGAGGTTTGATGGTTCAACCAACCCACTGAGTGAGTTGAACCATATGGACACTGCTGCAGAAGATGCTTGCATGCAGCATTTTATAACCATCTCATATGACTTGACAGCAGTTGACGGAGGTACACATGTAACCTCTGTATTCATTCCCCTTGCACAGTTTATGCTGGGGACATTTTTGTGTGAAATGTATTATTTGGGTCTTTACAGGTGTTTAGAAAGTGGTGGTGCCAGCCATGCACTAAGCTCTAATGGGCCAAGTCAAGTAACTGCTTTGAGCATTGCTTTAATGATTGACCTGTCCCATGTGAGATGTCTACATAAAGCTGATGTACAAATGGGTGTGTCATTGCATGTTTTGTAATAACATTTAATTGCTGAATAATTACTTGCAAAAGGAAGTCAATGACTGCAATCAAAGATTCCATTGAATGTAATAGAATAAATAGATGATTCCATTGTGTACGAGGGACCTTTGCAGTAAAACCCTATACTTGTGTGACACATTGTAACACATGAGCTTTAAATCTGCTATTTTCACAGAATGTTCGTTCGCCAGAATAGGGACGCTAGTGTTCAAGTGGTTAGAGACTCGATTATAAATAGTTGCCCCTTCCACCTCAGTTTTGAAAGTGTGAAGCCCAAGGAGACGTGGAGTGGAATTCCAACCAGGATGATGAAAGCGAATCTAATGAATCAAAACCAATCCTATTAGTTCCAGCCCACATCTCCATACAGCAGCCCTTGTTGTGCACAACAATCCACCACAGGATTTCACACAAGCTGGGGAACCAGGGGGCTTCAGCAGGATGAGATAGAGGATATGAAACCTTTCAACCTGGAGGGCCGTGTTGTCTGTAATTGACCACATGATTACCACAATGTGATGTTACCTCTGCAGAAAGTGTCTCTAAGAAACAATTGTCTTCATACATTTTTATCCCCAAGGCTACATTCTTTGAATAAATATGAAAAAGATTGACAAAAAAAATCTCAAATGTCCCAAACTTTTAAAACATAAAAAAGCTCACAATGCTCAATGCTTCGGGTTGTGAATGCGTTAATTGCAAAATTACATGCATGGCCATGCATGCAATTTAAGTGAGTTTTGTGGTTGTGCACCTTGACTTGAAGTTGTTCCTATAGTTTAACATTTTACTGTATATAATACTTTGCTGTCAATGATATTATGCTTGAACTATGACATCTGTAAGAACTGATACAAGCCCAGAGGTTGAGTTCTAGAACAATCTGGTTATATTCTCCAGTCTGTGTCTTCTCCTCACTTTCTTACTAGTTTATTCCTCCCTCATTTTAATTTTTGCCGGTAAACTCCTTCTCTTGGTAGTGGGAAAATGGGCAGAACAAAGCATGTGGGGGTTTGAGGATCATTTAGAACTCGGAGCCTAAGTCTTTGTGGAGCAGCCAGCTGGACATATAAAGAGATGGGGGCGGGTGATACGGAGAAAGAGAGAAAGATGCGAGGGCAGAAAGCTCAGGGTGCTTGGTTTGGAAGCAGCAAAGAAGGGGATGGGGTGTGCTCGTCTAGTAGATCCCGTATTGAGATCAACTCAAGCAGAACGCTTGCCTTGCCTTTCACACCCTCATCCGTCTCTCCCCGTTTGCGATATGAGCCACCCCCCACCCAGCTTTTGCCTCAAGACCCCCCTGCCCCCCCTCCCCAAAAATGTGCTGCTTGAAAATAGCTGGTTATTCGTTTGCTGTCAGGGAATGTGACAAATGTACAAGAACACTGATATTGCTTGATCCTTTATCCATCCCCGCTAATTTGGGGGTAAAGACTTAATTAATTCTGAAACCTACTCAGTGTGAATTTGACATGGTCTTATGAGCCAACAAAGTGGAAGTCTAGCAAACATGGAGATGCCATCATCCTGGGTTTCTTGGCTGGGTGTCTGACTAGGGCTTGAAAAATCGTATATGGTTGAAGGAGGAGAAAACTAGCTGGGAACTAGTTGCCTCAGTGACAAATTATGTATTTTTAGAGCCAACTGGGGTGGATTTTCTCAGTGGGTGGATGGCTCTAGTCCATCACTCCCCGTTGTGAGAAGCCAGAGGGTGCCGTCACTGAACCACACACTAGGAGGACAATATCGCAGTCCCTATGCCCTGGTGTTGTCTCTCGTTTTTACCTTTCTCTTAGGAGGGAATTACCCTAAAGCTGCTTTCCTTTGGGGGAAGCTGAAGGCCCAGTTTAGAGGTCAGAATGCTTCCCAGTGGCTCTTTTTGCTGCTTGGACATGACGCCCTGTTGTGTGCCAAAGCATGGCCCTATGGGGGTCCCATTTCTACAGTGTTGAAAAAGTGATTGGACATTTGTAAGATCTTGAAAGGCAATGGCTACACTGCTCAAAAGGGAGGCTCACAATGGTAGAACAGGGGTGGTCATTGCGGTCCACAGAGCATGTTCAGTAGTGTATGCAGTTAGGTTGCTGTGTCTAAGGTGAAGTACAGGTACACATTTTTTATAACAGAGGGGAAGAAGAAGAATGTAAGATGATGACGTGTATCAGGCAATAAATTACTCATTGTTTAGGTTTTACTTTTTTCCTTCTTCCTTTTTGAGGGGTTGAAATGAAAACTGGCCAAGGCAAGACTCCAATTACCTCATGTTATGTATTTTTGAGGGGCGCTAGCCCCTCCTATATACAGGTTTAATGTTTGTCTTTAGTAAACGCCATGACGGGAAAATGTACGGCATAATGTGCCTCATTACGTCATATTGTCTCTTTATTGTTAATGGCGTTTAATGTTTGTGTTGGCACCATGAGTTAGACTTTAATATATTAGCGCCCCTCACTTCACACGGGTGTGATTTTTATTGTTTAAATAAGTAGAGGATAGGAGATAACAATAATGCTGATGTAATGCAATAATAATAAATATAGCTGCTAGCAGCGATAAGAGGGCCAAGCAATAAGAAAAATCACACCTGTGTGAACTGAGTGGTGCAGGCTGCTCAACAACACCACTGGCTGGCTGCAGTTAGTGCTCAGTGTGAATGGCCCTTTTAGGCTGCTCAACAGTGCCACTTTAGGTCAACCAGCGGTATTGCAGCTGTTCGTACCCCAAACATACATACAGACTGACAGACCGACAGACTGTTATGCTTGTTCAATGTGCCTGTTATCGCTGCTTGCAGCTATACACCGATATATATATATATATTTTCACGTACAAACTTTTCAACTGGGATTTCAGATAATGTTCCATAGATTGTGTGTAGAACGTTTCACACAAATTGCTCAAAAATCCTGGCAGAAAAATCAGGTTTAAGCGTTTTCCAAACTGCTCAAAATGGCTTCCAAACTATGAGGGCGGAGCTTACTGGTCAAAGTGACAGATGTGTTCCGCATGAGTCAAGGCACATGTGTAAACAAGGTCCATGGCTTTTGGCCAAACGAGGCATGAGTTTGCCTGTTCAAAGTTTTCATTTTCAAACGATTGCTAATGGCCTCTTTGGCCAATCGGAGTAAGACAGGTTGTGGAATGGTTGTGGGCTTCGCATCCTCACAGTTTGGCATAGCCCTCTACCATATTGCCAAGTTTCGTGAAAACCTACTGCACGGTTAAGCAAGAACTGCAATTTTTGGCCCCAGACTAATACAATAAGGGAACATTGGTCCCTTAATAAACATTGTGCATAAGATGGTAAAGAACCTTTAACAAGGTTTCTTCAAACTGTGAGTGGCAAGTGAAAATTATGTATGAGCTCCATACTGTGCAGAAAAGCAGCTACAAATTTCTTGCACTATTGACTGGTGGGGGGCTTAGGGGGGCTTGAGATGTCTCACTAAGGAAAACGGTGAATGAGGGAAAAGAAGCCTTTGTACTCGTTTCCCTTTTAGCTCTTCAGAAGAAATGACATTACTGTGGCCAGATAATTTGCACATGATGAGCCCTGACAATTGAAAATTGTCACCATGCAGCACAAGTGAGCAATCTCCTCTTTTGGCAACGTTTCTTTCATTTAGATTTAATTTGGCACCTATACTTCCTGCCAACCAAGCAGGAATGTTTCTTAACAAAACCTTTGCCACTCTAAGAAGTTATGATAAGGGGGTCAAAATAGTTTGAACACACTCCCTCGTAAATGTAATTTTACTGCCCATTTTATAACCTCAATTAACTGCTGTGTGCACCCCTAAAGTCCAAGAGCATGTCACACAGTTTATACTTTACAGAGTTGCCCTCAAATAATAATAATCACTGTGTGAGGTTTGGTGATTTTGTACTGAGCAGAAACTGCTGTTGTGCTGTATTAGACCAGTCGAACGGCAGACATTTGATTGATGAAGCTGATCCAGTTTGAGTAAAACAGGCTTTTTGTGTCACCTCCCCTCGTTCCAACCTCCTCTTCCTCCTCCCCCAGGCTAGGCCTTGTATTCTGCCCCCACACCCCCTGCTCTATGCAGAACGAATGCCACAGATGTTGTTGGACAAGACAGTACCCCTTGGACCCCTTCCCCACACTCCTTGCGCAGCATGGGGTCTGAAACTTGTTTTTTAATCATCCCCCCCCCCCCCCTTTCCCTCCTTAAGAAAAAAGAAATAGGCAGAGAGGAGGGTGGCACAGTGAGTGAAGCCAACTTAAAGAGGGAGGGAAGAGGCGCACAAAAGCATGTTTACGAAATACAAAGGCGGAAAAACAATCTCCGAGCATCAAATTGTGGGCCAGGGTCTTGTCTGGGAAATGAAGGTATCGTGGAGCTGCCCAATAGGAGGTCCCGAATCTCAAGAGGTTATGGATGGTGCACAAGCGCCTGGCATCCATGCATAGGCTTTATTTCTATCCAGGAAGTGCACATTGGACCTGTGAAGATGTGGGTTGGTGCATGGCTGTTCTGGGCATCCTGGTTCTACACCTGGGCAGCAGGATCACATCGTTGCCAGTGTGAATACATTTGTCCGTCAGAGTCAGGACTGGACCAGAGGTCAAAGACCCCGGTCAGGGAGCGTGTTCGTCATGGTTTGGAACACCAGCACACGCGTCATAAGAGCAGGCCACACCGAAGAAAAGGTAAACTCTGCCTTCATGAAACTTCACCTCACATTGCTCTGATTTGAAAAGACAAATGTTGCAGAAAAGAGTTCGGTAAATTAATGTCAATGTAGTTTGATGTTTTTGATAGATGTGATGTACTGCTATTGACTTCAGAAACACTGGACAGATCAGTTACTAACATGTTTATCACTTGACAAAGATTGAACATTGGACCGCAGAGAAAATCCTCACCACAAGAAATGCATTCATCAAACTTGTATAAATGGAAAATCACTTTTTCTTCCGGTCAAAAATGTCTTTTTAAAATCATGGACATACATGTTTTGTTTATACATTTAAAAAATATGATTTTAATAATAAGCCATTTCTTTTAAAAATAAATGTCTTAGTTATTTTGGTGACTCATCTGCATCCAAGTTCAAATATGCAAAGTGTTGGCCAAGATTATGGACTTCAACATACCGGTAATAATGGTGAAAAATAAAGTAAAGTAAATATTTCAATAAAGTATTTTTGCTTTTGAATCACAAAGTAAAAAAACTAAAATGCATTTTGATATTATAATAATTTAATTGTTTAATGTGGCAGACATTTCAAAATTCGTCAGAGACTTCAGACTTTAATATTTTTATCACAATCTTAATGGAATTACGGGCATGCTTTGGCTAAAAGTTTCCTTTTTTATAATTAGTTTATACCAAGTAGGCCTACCTAAAAGCAATAATTTGTGTTGGCAGTGATTGTTTATGTAGCACACACACACACACACACACACACACACACAAGTGCTTTTCAAGCAGTCAAGTAACACTAAAGAATTTACTCTTTAAGTCAGTATTTTACACATTCCTTACTACAGCTGACAGATTCATTATTTCTTTGCCCCCTTATTTCATGCCTCCCTCCTGCCCATTCCAATAGTACTTGTGACCTTTGACTATAGAGCATGAAAGAGGTTCATTCCCTGGGCACATCTCAGCCCACCATCATTCCCATGGGTTGTGTTGAGCAGACTCATCCCTCATACTCTTTAAAGCCTTTGTTGCTCACTGAAAGCTGGCCGATGCCGAGGCCATCTAGCCCAACTTGTTGGATCAATATAAGCATCCATCATTTGTCCCCGGCCCTTTCTGGGCCTCACAATGACCAGTTGACGGAACAATACTTTATTTATGTGTGCCTTTGCTACGAATGAACTAGTGGTAGTTCACTTTTCTCTGGCCTGCCCCTGCTTTGCTATGGCTCTTGGATGATTGGGTTAAGTTACTATTAGCTTCTCAAACCCATTGTTTTTTTTTTACTTCTTTACGATGCGAGTATACTCTAAACAAAGGCGACTGTAATGAATGGCAGCATATATTATTCATTCTGAAGAAGGCATGAATGCCAAAACATAATGAAGTCAATTACATTGGGAACTACTTTGCCATTTTCCTTGTAAAAAAAAAGAAAAAAAAATACCACAACCTACCCCAAATAATATGTGTAGTGAAGTAAGAAGAGTGTTTTTTAAATGTTTCTTTTATAATATACTATACGTGCATATATGTAATATAGACTTGCTATGGTGAGCAAAGTCCAGTCATAGATTGAACTACAGTACAGTATGACATGTAGCATCTGTGTAGACTCCTTAGATGTTGAGAAAGATGTAGCATTTCCTTCAATTGTTTTAAGGTTTGAGAGTCTGAATTTCCTGTCTCCTTGCAACTTGCAAGTGTCGACAGAACTGCAGCCACAAATTGACATTGGATTGTCAACACCTTGAAAAATGGAATGGGTACTTATGTTTACACAACCTAAACTGACAACTATTCAGAGCTTGTAGATCAGCTTTTTTTGTGTGTGCCATTTCTGACAATGTTTGCCTATATTAATGACATTAAGGTTTGATTGAAGTGGTTACGTAAAATTACCAGTACGGCAATTAAGAAATACTTGGACATCTGGGCACCTCGATGTAAAATTGGCTATTTTTTCCGAAATGTTAAAAAATAGAATATTTGAAAAATGGTCTCATGTAAAGTAAAGTATACATGATTAGAACATGCTTAAACATTTGACAATTTAGGTCTAATATTTCTACAATTGCTACAAATTGCCACAACATCTATATCCAGTCATTTTGGGGCATAAAAAAGAAGTTGAAGGATAATGAAGTTGAGTTGAAGTCTGATACTGTACCGTGCATGTTCACATCATGTATAGGCCTACTTTACATTCCTTAACCATTTTTTCAAATATTATTTTTTTTAGCATTTTCGAAAAAAGAGCCAATTTTACATCAAGGTCACCAGGTGTCCAAGCCAAGGTGCCCAGTTCTGCCCACATATCCTGTATCCGTTATAGCTTCAATAGCTATAGTTTAGTCCAGTGACTGCCAACTATAGGGGTCAGGTCCCTCCAAATAATCACCAGATACATCTGAAGGGTCGTGAGAAGATTAACAACACCCTAGTCTACTCAACCCGAGTTGCCACTGTCCCAGGACTGCTTTTTCCCCTACTACATCAAATCTCACCAACAGAAATCATATTATCAATTGTCAAATCTTCACCTGAAAAGCAACTATAGTAACTAAAGCTTTTATAGCAGAGAAGAAAGTATGCCATTGCCTACTGTATTTTCCTTTGAAGAGGAGAGGATGAAAAATCATAAAATGGAAATAGCCTACTCAAGTATAAAGCACAAAAGTATCTCAACAGTATTATACTATACTTTCCATCACTTAAAATAATAATAAATGTTTGAATATTTGGCTTTTTCATTTGCAGGCTACTTTTAAAGTAGGCTACACAGTGGGATAATTTAAAATAATTCAAAAGCATTGAGTTCTGAGATAAGGAAATATGTGGATTTAGTTAATAGCCTTGTTTTGAAGTCAGATTGTTGAAATGACACTTTTTGCAAGGGTGGCCTTGTCACTGGATAAAGACAGTTTCACAAAGGTCTTCAAAATTTGAGCTTTTCGGTGCAGTAATTTATGAATTAAAATAAGCCTTAACTATAGTGTATTCCTATAGTAAGCAAGTTATATGGAATGTTGTTCAGTACCTATGTCTGGTCTCTCCAGCTCTTCAATAAACAGAACATAATTTACAAGTTACATGTCTGTCGGGATACCACTTTCATCCAATCAGGAGAGAGAACACATAGGATAAATAAAAAGTGGAAGTGAGGAAACAAATACACCAAACAGCGAACACTATAGGGTGCGTTCGGAAATGCGCACCGGGAGCGCACTCACCTATTGTTCGATTGATTGATTGATTGATTGAATGATTGAAGTATTTAATAACAGATTGTAGAATTACACTACATTTCAAGCACAACTCAATACAAAACTGTTAACTGTGGACGACACCATAAAGCATTACACTTGTTTACAATAGCTAGGGTCCACCATGTTCAATTCATCATAACATTTAGAGGCGTAGCCTACACTTCTACAGTAATTGCACACTTCTATAAACTTCTAAGTTCTAGCCAAAAACAGGAAATCATTAGAGGATCGAGGTAAAAGGGGGAAGAAAACATTAAGGATATAACATTAAGTAGGCTAATCCACCTGAGCATGTATATTTTTATTATTTTCTGTTAGTAAATTATAAACCCAACCCAACCCAACCCAACCCAATCTAAACCAGATGGAGAGAGGGATGGAGAGCCTGGGAGAGCACTGTTACTGAACAGTGAACAAACACTATAATGATTACGATCAAAGAAAGTTTTCGTTTCAACCAAAGAATATCACATAGCCCTACAGCACCGTTAAGGCTATATTTAATGAAAAGGTTGAAGGTGTCGGCCGGGCCGGCTTCCTTCCACCTTCCAGAATTAAGCTCAGCCGCTTGACTGTCCAACGTCAAACTAACTTCACACACTGACTGTCTGCAGACTGCCGCCAAACCTGCATCATCCTCAGACTCAGAGGTGCAGCTGTTGGTCACATCACAAAAACATACAAACTGAGCTGGCGCTAGACTGACGTCTGTTCCGTACGTTTAGACAACCTGGAATTCATTACACTTCCAGCCGGGTCGGAATTTACAATTATGTGGCTCTCTGGTGTATTAGCAGATAGTTGAGACTGTTTGAATTTGGCATGGTACAGTATCATCTATTGCGTAAATGCGCCGCGCGTTACCGACGCTGCAACCATAGCTGTTCTTATGCACACATTATAGCCTACTTAAAATGACCAGAAGCGTTTTTATTAGAATGGTGGCGTTATGGGGGATCATTGGAAGCCCAGAAGGTACGTGTGCTTGTATTCATTTTGTTTGTGTATCTACTATTTTTACAAAACATGTTCATCTCATTTCAGCCTCGATAGCGCATGGCTCGCCTCTTTTTAAAAATAGGCTAAGCAACAGTTTTGTCATATGGTTCTTGTTGGGAGTTTTTTTTTGTGGTGTTTTAAGAAAAATAGGCTACTTGAAAAAATATTTGGGGCAAGACTTGGGGCAACTTATGCTCTGTTGTTGCTTTGACATTGACACAATTATGTTAAAGTGCATACCATGAGGCATGCCTGTTATGTTAAAGTCTTACGACTTGATTAGATGTTTTGATTGATTGATTGAAATATTTATTAACAGTTTGCAGAATTACAGTACATTTCAAGCACAAACTCAATACAAAGACTGTTAACTGTGAGTGGACGACCCAATTAAGCATTACACTTGTTTACAAGAGGGTCCACCATGTTCAATTCATCAAAACATTTAGAGACGTACAAATAGACACTTCTATATAGATTGGGTTGTTCACTTGCCCTACGTCTTGAAAAGGCTATCACCTGTCCTGCCGTGTGTCTGATTGTGTTTACTGTTTATTAACTACCACAAATCTCAGCCTGTCACTTTTGGATAGTTCAGCTCATTTTGCAAGTGGATATTGGGGTGGGGAAGCAGGTCCCAGAAAATGATAATTAGTCAAATTGTGAATCTCACCACCACTGTCTCGGTTGCATAGTTTGTTAACATATGAGTGTTTTATTGAACTGAACATTAAAAATGTCACAGTTGACTGTGTAGTGATTGTTGCTGTAATAAATCAGGATGCTGTCAACAGCCCTGTCCTAATAATGGCAGACCAAGAGGTCATTGAATGATGACTTCAAAAAAGAAAGAAAAAAGGGGGGGGGAAAAGAAAGTCATCACAACCACAATTCTATTTTGATTTTCACTTCTGGGCCACACATTTAGTTTACAGTTTACACAGATGATGACTGCATCAATTAGGCATTTTAATACATGGATTCATTTAAAATATAGGCTACAGTCACATTTCTGAAATGAAAACATAAAATGGTATGCTTTTCTTTGCATGCTTATTAGTTACTGACTAATAAGACTGTCCCCAAGAGTGAGGACACATAAAAAAGTAAACAAGTATGGTAAATGTTGTGTCCTTAATCTCTCATAATGACAGCCTAAAAGTCACTTTTAGTGGAATTCCTGTATAAATGCGATCTTTTGTTCTGTTCCGGATACGGTGTTGATGAGGGAGTTCCACTGGCTTTTGTTGTGGATGACTGAGCTCAAGTTTCCTGTCCTGTGCAGGAAGTTGATCTCAGTCCCCCCCGTTTCCTTGAAATTGGTCATCTATTCAAACAATAGCATTCCAACACTGTTGGTTGCAAATAGACGTTGTTTGTTGGGGTAGCAGCACTGAATACGGTTTGTTGCCACTTGCCATTCTGAAAAAGCTACTTTAATGAAAGCAGGGATGGTGCTACCTACTTCTAGGGGGCTGCTGTTTGGGTGTGGTGCTTCCCCACATAAATAAAGAGTTAACTACAGCCTTTTACTTGAAAACAAAACCACATGGTTCCAGATGCAGCCTAACGGCCGTTGGTTTTAATGGAGACTGACGTTCACTTGCTTTGGCTCCATTTCTAACCTTATTATGCAGCATAAGCATGCACGCCTGTACAGCCACCTGTTATCAAACATCCGTACTAGATACATGTTAAACTATATAACCAATACCATATCCCTTCTTTAGGTTCTAGGGTACATGCAGAGGAGGTTCCACCGCGCATTATACACCATCCCTCTGATGTGGTGGTGAAAGTAGGCTATCCTGCCACACTGTCCTGCCGGGCAGAGGGAAATCCTGAGCCCACCATTGAGTGGCTGCGCAATGGCCAACCCGTGAACATGGACGTCCAATCGCCATCGACAGCAATCGTTTTATCAGAAGGAAGCATTTTCTTCCTGAGTGTGGACGGAGGAAGGAGGGGCCAGTCAAACGAAGGCGTGTATACATGTGTGGCGAGGAACAGTGCGGGCAAAGCCACCAGTCGCAACGCTTCATTGTATATTGCAGGTAAGACTTGTGCAACTGGCTGAGGGATTATTGTGTATTGGATATAAGGATTGAGATGAGCTGGAGAGAAAAGAAAAACCCAGGATAGATACAGCTCTATCACTTCAGAGAGAAGATGAGAGCAATGTGGGACACACACGTATTTGTGGTGAAAGAGTCAGAGGTCCAATGTCAATGTTTGTTTGAGAGGAGGGAGTCAAACAATGCTGGTGGTTGACCTCTGACCCTCAGTGTTTACTTATTGGAATCCCCTTGAGGTGCTGCACATGCTGCTATTCTTTCTTGGGTCCATGCAGGTCCAATGGATAAGACTAGCGTGGCCCCAAAACTGTGGAATGCACTCCCCGTTGCAGTCAGAACTGCGGCATCACTCCCAATCTTCCGCCGTAGTCTGAAGACCCACCTTTTCAGACTCCATCATGGCCCATAGCACTTATCCTACCCCCTTAGATAGCACTTTTTAGACTTAGATAGCATTTGAAACAGACTTATAGCATGTCATGTAGACAGCACAATAATTGTATTGTATATAGTCATAGCACATCATAGTAGCTTACATGTGTATAGCATAGTATAGTATATATGTATAGTTAATATGTATAGTGTCATTATATAGATATGTTCTAGTTACGTTCTTAGCTTACGCATGTTTCTTGATAAATGCATTTTATATATGTGATGTATTCCCATACTTTTGTTCCTGCCTAATGTAAGTCGCTCTGGATTAAGAGCGTCTGCTAAATGCCTAAATTGTAAATTGTAAACACACCAGAACAACAGAGTCCTTTCCTAAGACTGCAACACAAAAAAGTTAACAAAGAAAAAGAAAATGCCCCATGCTAAATGCTGTTCCCAGGATTTAGATGGAACACCAGTATCAAATAGTTTATGTATGCATTAGAGAGTCATCTGCAATCAATGAGATAAAAGGCTTTAAAAAAGCCTTTGAAACTTGTAATAAAAGTCAATGTGCGTTCACTACTGTACTACATGCCATGTGTTGAACAGCAGTAGCACAGGGTTTGACACCAACGGTTGCCCGACTGCCCGTGGCAAGTAAATAAAATATTCAGGCAAGCAGAGTTTGCTTACAGGTTGCCCGACAGGCATGTGCATTCCATCTTCTTCATGAAATATTGTAGGCTATTTATGAAGAACAATGCTACATTCATTCTGTTGTTTCATTCTGTTGATTTAACAACAGCAAATTTTACTTATAATTTTATAATGGAAAATGTACTTTTCCGGCATTTGGGCAAGTAGAACATGACCTGTACTTGCCTGACGGGCAAGTGCCTCTGAGACCGTAGTGTCAACCCCTGGCATCTAATTTAGTAGTGGGTTGCAGCTGCCAGGAAGCGAGGAAGCTTGGGGGTGGAGGGTATATGGTTCAACTTTCCACATTTGTGCTACTCCTTAGTTGTTTAGGAGGTGCACTCTATAGAGGCCCCTCAACATCAGATTCCAATGTGGGGTTGATTATATTGATGTTATATGTTATTTATAGAATATATAGCATTGTTTTGTAAGACATATAATATTAATAAATTAATAGAATAACAATATTGCCAATGCTACAACTAAATTGTGTGACCAACCGTTCTTCTCCACAATAAAGTGCTACGGGACGAATTCAAGGTTCAACCCAGTGATGTGGTGGTTGCGGAGGGAGAGGTAGCCGTCATGAACTGTGCCGCCCCAGTGGGACACCCTGAACCTAATGTCACCTGGAGGAAGGATGGACGTCCTATCAACAGCACTGATCACCACTACACCGTAAGACCCTCGGCCTGCCCTGAACTTATATTCTATTGTGTCACCTGTGTCACCTTTGGTGTACTATACTTCTTCCTACTCCGTTTTGGATGTGTAAAGAAAACAAGAAGTCATAGTACTTTTTTGTGATTATTATTATTATTTGTTTTAAATTGCACTTATTTTAATTCTTTGACTTTGTTGTCGAATTTTAACATGTTCGTAATAAAGCGTTTCATTCATTCATTCATACTACATACAGTAAAACTAATCAATTATTATTTTTTTCCGTTTCTACACTCTGAGTTTTAAGCTCAATACAGTATATGCACAATCGCCCAACATTGTGCTTGCCAAAAAGCACATTGTATATCCCATCCTGTCTTCCAGGAGCTGACTGGAAAGCTGATCATAGCCCCTGCAGAGAGATACAACTCAGGGGAATATGTCTGTGTGGCTACCAATACTGGAGGAGTGAGAGAGAGCAGGGCTGCTCGGCTGTCTGTGCTGGGTGAGGATGAGAGCACTATGTGTTTTTGTTTTATCTATGTACAGATCTATCTATGTTCTCCGCTGTTTTGTACTGGGGAGGGGAGGAGGGGGGCGGGGGCAGATCTAGAAGCTCACGTTGTGAGGTGTTGTATATCAGCTATGTTCTTTTGTCTCTTACATTATTTGACAATTTGGCCAATGTTTGACCATTTGTATAGTTTGTTAATTACTTTTGATGTAGTCATAGCCTCTCTTTTATTCTTTTTTAGAGGTATTAAAAAAGGTCTCAAAGGTCCTTGTTACAACCATCATGTGGGTGATCCACAGGTTGAGAACCTACAAGAAATCCTTTTGTGTCAGGCTTACCGTCCTAAACAATGGTCCTAATAAGCAATCGCAAAGCCAGTATACCTTCAACATGTCAATAATACTAAACATTCGACAAGCATAAAGTGGTACAAACTATAGCAACAGTTAATACCCACCCACCAGTACAGAACTAAATTCTTGCAACCTCCTTCTCTAGCTAAGCCTGTATTGATGCTGAAACCAATGAACATGTCAGTGCGGACTGGGGAGTCGGCCCAATTCTACTGCCAAGCCAAAGGGGACCCGCCACCTGCTGTGGTTTGGAGCAGAGCGCAGGGACCATTGCCCAATGGCAGGTACTACAAACCATATCCAAATTCATTTTTAATAAATAAATGTATAGTGCTAACCCCCCCCCCCCCTGCCAAGTATTTGGTTATACTGGCAAGGAAAAACTTCCCTTTAACTGGAATAAACCCCAAGTAGATCAAGGTAGTGGGAGCGGCCATCTGCCATGAGAGTTAAGCTCAGTTCAACTTCAAACTCAACTATATCTCATGAATATCCAGTAGTGAAATACTACATGTGCTTACTTTTTATTCATGTAACAAGGACTGGTAGAAGCATTAGTTGGTAAGAAGAGCATACGAGCAGAGTGCTGGAAATGCCGCTCAGTTCTATTGCAACAATGTCTGAACTACAATAAAGATGGCGACACATGTAGCATCCAATCTAAAAGAACGGTCAAATCTGCTTCCAATAACTTTATTGACTTTGTCAACAAAAGGGTCTACATTTCTCAATGGAATAGTAGGGAGACCACCTCCAACCACTGCAGATGTGTTAGTTATATTGCATTGGACCCAGATTGTAACTTTAGTATATCTTAGCGGAGATGGTGAAAATGTTCTGGCATCTGTCATTATTTCTTTTATCATTGGTTAATGTATCTATTTGTGCAGGTATCTGGTGAACCCAGACCAGAGTCTCCAAATCCACTATGTGACAGCCCAAGATGCTGGGATGTACACATGCACTGCTGTTAATGACGTGGGTGTAGTCACCGCCAGTGCACAGCTACTGGTTGAAGGTAAGCACTGCTGTTAATGACTTGGATGCAGTCACTGATAAGATATAAGGTAAGCTAAGATTGCCACTTGCCAGAGTCAGATACAACCAAAACACTGCCCAGGATGCACATTGGTGGACAAAATTCATTTCAGAAATGTGACTGTAGCCTAAACCCTGAATAGTGTGTGATGTGAGCCGTTTAAAAAATATAGTAATGTTGGCCACCTGTTCTGGCTCCTCATTCATTCAAAACTATAAAACTATTTACGCAATACATAGGGCCTCACAAAATATGGAAAGCTTGGAGTGAAGCATCCACTTCACAAAACTAAAAGGTTTACCCCCAAATTTGAAAATGTAAGAATAGAAAATACAATCGGCCAGGGTGACAGTTTATGATGTTCAATTAGGTTATTTGCCGTTTCTAAAACTAAGTGTATTGTGTTATCAGAGGCAGCCAACACCAAACTGAAAGATCTTCACAGAGAGCTGTCTGCCCTGCGGGTGGAACTGGAAAATGTCACCATCATGGCCCCTGCATCGAACATGTCCCAAGTACAGTGGAAGGTAATGGGACAGTGCTTACTGTGCATCTTTAGTATAGTTTGGCTTCTACGTGATCGCACGAAGATGTTAATGCCTCCCGTCTTTGTAACTTGTCTCAGAGTATTTTGTTCATTTCAAATTGACAAAATAAATGCTGTAAAAGCAGCTTTTGCACAAAGTGCGTGCTTATCACAGCCGTCGTGCAATTCTTCTGACAGTAATCATGTGTTCTTTCTCGCTACACAGCTGCAGTCCCTCCCGGCCGAGCCCCACTACCTCGATGGCTTTGAGGTCCTCTACCGCTCTCTGCTGCCTGCCAGCTCTGACTGGGCAGCAAAGAGAGTGACGCTGCCTTATTATCAGGCCCAGGTTGGCCCCTTGAAGAGAGGCTACAAGTATGAGTTCAAAGTCCGTCCCTACGGCAGCAGCCTGTACGGCAGGGAGAGCAACACGAGACACCTGAGAGTGCCTGAGACAGGTGAGAAATGTTTCAGCGTTGGCCCCTCACTTCACACGGGTGTGATTTTTTTACTTAAGAAAAAGTATTAATACTGCAATGTAGAAAATACATTTAGTAGATCGGCTAATTTTGTAGTAAAAGTACAAAGGTATTGGTTTCAAAATGTACTTGAAGTACCAAAAGTAGAAAGTAACCATTGATCCTGGTCTCTAAAACTACCTCCCCCTGGCCAGCCGGGGCGCCTGATGGAGGGGAAAGGAACTGGTCGGAATAACGTGTTCCTTCCACGTGCTACGTCCGGCCGGGGAAATCCCCCTCTGTAAGGTGAAAATGCATAGAAGGAAGCTGAGGTCAGTCAACTGTTCCCCCAGGTTGGCAGAGGAAGTGTAGCGCCCAGGATTACATTAGATAAATGACACTGGGTGAAAAAATGGGTTGCAAAATCGTGGGATAAAATATATATATATATTAAAAAATAAGTAACCATTGTGCAGAAGGTCTCATTTCAAGTTTTCAAATGTATACTTTTTGAAGGGCGCTAGCCCCTCCTATGTCCAACTTTGAGGGTTTGTGTAAACACAAACGTTGTCTTAACACAAACATTGAATGCCATTGACAATGAATGGCCAGCTTTGAGTGTTTGTGTAAACACAAACATTGAATGCCATTGACAATGAATGATCAGATTTGAGTGTGGTGAGGACGCAAATTCTGATTGGCCAGAATGAGATTAGAGGATAACAAGACAAGAATAAAGACAGAAATTGTGATTGGTCGGAATGAGACGAAGTATGATGACGTATGATGATAAGAGCGCCCCTCAGTCACTTCACATGGGTGTTGATTTTAAAAATGCATCACAACGCATTGTAAATGGCCAAAATGTATGGCTGAAGTGGTTCAATCAAAATATACAAAGTAACAAGAAACTAAAGTTATCAAATAATTGTAGTGGAGTAAAAGTACAATATTTGCCTCTTAGATGTAGTGGAGTAGAAGTAAAAGTATTGGAAATTGGAAATACTCAAGTAAACTACAAATACCTTAAAATTGTACTTAATTAAATGTACTTTACTTTCCACCACTGCAAACATCCGTATTGCTTCACACTTTGCATCCCAAGGTGATACTGTATGTGTTGAGTGACCCTTGCCATGTTCCCATAGTGCCCAGTGCATCACCGCGGGAGGTCTCTATAACGATAAACCCTGAGCAAAATAACACAGTCCATCTGAGCTGGGAGCCTCCACCTCATGACGCTCACAACGGTATCATACAGGGTTACCAGGTACAGAGCCACACCGACAGTACACAACAATACACAAATGTTCTTTCCACAACGAGTCAGTCTAGTTTTAGTCACTTTAGTCATCTGAAATGTTTGTTTTAGATATTTAGTTTGACTAAATATCATAAGATTTGAATCGACTACATTTACAGTTGTTTTTTTCCCGACAAAAATCTATGTTGGTGGGCCTTGATGGCTTCATAATGCCTGATTTTAGACTTGGTTGTATGCTGAAAATAGCCGATCTACAAGTTCACAATGCATAGCTTGTACATCTGCTTGTTTCAGAACGGAAAACCCAAGTGCAACCAAACATAAACTGGATCTCTTCTCCACTAGTCCCTCCCTAACATTTTAGTCGAGTTTGTATTTGTTGACGCGAGCATACATAATCCTTCCTCCTTGAATTCAATTTGATTATTATATATGTTTGCTGGTCTGTCTGTCTGCCTGTCCAGGTGTGGTGCATGGAGTCAGTGGGTCAGCAGCAGTACCACAACTGGACAGTGGATAGTGGCCGACACAGTCTGGACATTGTCGCCCTGACCCCAGGAAAACAGTACTGGGTCACTGTGGCGGCTGCCAACGGAGCAGGGACAGGGGCAAAGAGTGAACCCCGTGGCTTCATCATAGGTTAGGATTATAAAATAGTATCAAATTCATCATAAAATATTTAAACCCAGCCGGCTGCGTTGGACCTGTGCTCTTTAACCCATTTTGACCTGAGATCAGATTCTAAAAATGTCTTCTAAATCCTGACAGTTTTCTGAAAAAATTATGTTTTTATGTCAGTCGTTCTTCGATTTTTCAAAAATAGCAGACCTACAAGCTTGTAGCGCGCCACTCGGTGGCACGCTATGAGCTTGTAGATCTGCTATTTTTCAATAGCTAAAGCATACACCAAAAGGGGTTCCCGCCCCAAAATGGGTTAAATATCTCAACAGAAAAGCACAGAGACCACATCAAGCAACTGTAGATATGTGATAGTTATATATTTCTTCATATATAAAACAGACCTTTTCACACCTACCTCCTTGGCTCTCAGATCCTGTGAAAGGTGGCTCCGCTCAGTCAGACAGCCATGGTGGAGAGGAGTCCCCGGTCCTGGCCTTGCTCAGAGATCCAGTGTTCATTGGCAGTGTTGCCGCCCCCATGTGTTGCTTCCTGATGGCCGCAGCTATCTGCTTCTTCCGACGGCACGGGAGGCCAAGGCACCTGGGAACAGGCAGCAGGAGGAAAGCTAAAGGTACAAACGGAGGAGGCAGCTTACCTTTAACTCTGCACTGAAAAGTGTTCATTTTGTAACGGAGTGTGCATATGTATTTGGTTACATTAAGTACACCCCAGAGTTAAATTTATTATCTCTGTGCTCGTCTTCTCAGGTTTACACAAACTGGCCAGTGACGACCTCATCATAAAACACAGGTAAACAAGCACAGCACAGTTAAGGGAGTGGTACAGTAATAAGAAATACATTGGTTAAACTGGCCTCATGTTTTTCAAATTAAATTCAAATATCACTGCCAAAATGATTTAATGTAAACAAAATTTCTCTTTATTTTCCATTTGGGAGTTCAACTTCAGAGTAGTTTGTCTTAAAAGCCTTTATATACCAATATTATTTTTGTATGTACAGTACATCTACCAGAGCACTGGAAAGATGGCAACTCTTTTTGTGTGACCTTTAAAGCACCGTACTTTGATGCATTACTACATCATTGTTGTATAGTCATTCAACAAAAAGCTAAATGACCAGAAATATAACTCCCTAATTGATTTTTTCCTTTTTTCCCTCCTATGAACACAATGTAATGCAACTGTAGTTAGTTACAGCCGAATCATAGATTGCCCTCACTTTGATTTATCAATTATCTGTGATACCTGAAACATTTCCTCCTTTAGCTTGGTGGACCAGGTGAGAACAATGTAATTCAAATTGCATTGTTAAGCCTGAAACATACTCAACACAAGAACGTCAATGTGGATTGACAAGCTACGCAAGACTGATTTCACATGTTGCATTCTGGATTGTTTCACCAGAAAATCATAATGTGGCACGAGCATTGATGTTTTCTATACTAGCAGGCAACTACAGAATGAAGCCGTCGTCTTGGATTTGTGTCCTCTTCTGCTCTTTCAGAATAATAGCAGGTTATAGGAACAAATATAAGCCTATGTTGGTTTATTACCTAGACCGTTGAGTACAGTATTGTGTGGAGTATGTTTCAGGCTTTACAATGAAGACATCCTTCAGTTTAAAGTGTCACAGGATGCTGTGACCACACATCTTTATATTTGACTTCAAGTAACATAGCCTGCTATTCCCCACAGGATGGCAGCACCAGACTCCCCATGGATGTCTGGAGCATGGAGACCAGCCTATTCCAATGAGAAGTACCACCAGGGCCTGTGGGTCCAAACTCAGCAAAGTCCAAGCACCAGAAGTGCCAGTGAGTGTCGTTTAAAATGTATAACTGGATGATTGTGTGTGTGTGTATATCTATAAATAATTATGTGCGTGCACACACACACACACACACACACACACACACACACACACACACACACACACACACACACACACACACACACACACACACACACACACACACACACACACACACACACACACACACACACACACACACACTTTCCATCTCACAGGTCTGCCTGTCACAGCCAAGAAGGACCCCAGCTGTGCTGACTCAACGGTCCCCATCGTGCCTGACAGCTGTGGCGTCTACGGTACCTTCTACGTGGACCTGACAGGGAACGGTCTCAAGACCTTTAACAGCCCTGGCCGGCGCCCAAAGATGCCCCACAACGTGGTTCCCCAGCAGCAGAATGGCACTGAAACCATCCGCATATCTTCCCAACCCGTTTCCCAAACCCCTGCCTCTGGCTGCCACGAGGCACTGCCCTGGAAACAGGCTCTTCGCTCCCAGCCCAAGATGGGCATACTAAGAGAATCGTGGGAGAAGAACCACAACAAGCAAGGTGAATAACTACAGATAGGAAGCCTATGCCAAGGGGTGCACTCATGTCTTGTCTCTCTCCATATCTACGAGTAGCTGTTAATTTTGTTACTGCTTTAGCAACTCTTAAGTAAATGGCCGGTGGCTTAGTGATGAGAGAAACTCTAAAAGGCTGACTTGAAGCATTGTGTTACATGTTCATGAAATGTGAACACATAAGATAGTATTTAACCCTGTTTTTGAGTGATTTTATACTTATAACAGAAAAAAGCACAGGAAAGTACAGTATAATACAAGGTCTGCTAAGAGGAAAAACCCAAGAAATCCTATGGCTTGTTTCCAGTGGGGTCCTTCATATTCAATTCATCTCTGATTAATTGAATATGAATTGAAACTCAGTGTGAGTATTTCAAGAAAGGCAATATCAGGCCTTTAATGGCATTAATACAAAACACTTTGAAGGCACAGAGAAACTAGAACGGTATTCCTATATAAATGCAATCCATTTACCATTTAGGATAACACTCACAACTCTTCTCTCTCCCCTAGAATTGCATGCAGTCAACAGCGTGCCTTTGGTGCCAACCAGGAACCACACATACGTGTCTAATGCCTACAAACAGAGACTCGGTCATCTGCCACCAGGTCCGTTCACCTACAGTTCTGTCAGTTCACTCTACTCACCTACTGATCCACTGTGTGCATGAATGTGTTGGCGTGTGAGAGTCCAGGGTAAAGTGTTGCACCCTTCTTTGTCCTTAGTTCAGGGTTGATTGCAGGTGTGGTAGACTCAAACACATGAGCATTAGGGTATAAAGATTCTTCTTTGTGGGGTCTTATGGCATTTGGCATCCAAATGGTTGCATTACCACCCCCTTCTGTTAATCTCAGTAACTTTACTTAGTCTATCCCATAAATCAGTTTATTTTATTATTCTAAACACTGTGCCTCTCCCCGCATTATCCTCTGCTGCACATTTTAAGGAAGACAGAGACTTAGACAGAGACTAAGACAATAATATTCTCCCTTTTATTTTTCCATGCTCAATTAAAGTGCTCAAAGTGTAGCAAACGTTTCTGTGACCTATCTATGAACCACTGACATGACATGTTTCTAGGGCTCTAGGCCAAAGCAGGTGCTCATGATCAAGGTCATAAAGGAATCTAATCAAGTTCATCACCATGGCAATTACAGGGGAAACTACTTTATATGTATATATAAATGACATAGAAGGTATAGCATTATACTGTACATCCAACAACAAAATAAATGGAAAAGCTATGTGTGAGAGGGGTAAACAATTCATGTTAGATGGTAACTAGCATAACGTTTTAGAAAGTGCACACTTGTGGTTGGCTTTTTGGTTTTTATTATTAACTATTTAGGAAATGGTTAATGGGTGGACAGGATGCTGCTCATGTTGTACGAGACTGCTTGTTATTAACAGTGGTGGAAAATGTGCTCAATTCTTTGCCTTAAGTAAAATGTACTACAATGTAAAAAAGACTGTTAAGTAAAAGTCTGGAATTCAAAATGTACTTGAGTAAAAGTACAAAAGTATTGGCATCAAAAAGTACCTCAAAAGTAAAAGTATGCATATTACAATCCTTAAATGTCTAGGGGTGGTAAAGGATGCAATATATGGCAAGTGAAGTTTCGTTTTATTATAGGCCTTTTATTGGCTCTTTTAGGTCAACTTAAAGTACAAGTTAACATGAATTTTACATTTAGAAGTCGGTACTCTTTAGACAACCATGATTTACAATATATGGACATGACCTTAAACAGAAAATAAGCCCTGACACAAATCAATAAACAATCAAAAATACTTTTAACCTAACTTTAAGTACACACCCACTTACCTAACATAAAATAAAAATGGCAATTTAAATCAATTATAATCGTACTACTCTAATCTAGCCTATATCAAAAGTGACTGTTACAAAAAGCTGGTGCCAGTAGCTCTACAAAACAATCACATCAAGTCAGACTGCTTAGCAGTAATCGGACAATCAGTCAGCCAAAGGCTGCCCTGAAACTCTTCATTTTAACATGCCTTCTAGCGAGTTCAACTTTTGCAGAACAAAACAAAACACTAAAGACAAGAAGAGGGTGTAGGTCAAGAACATGGTGACACCAAACCTTTGGGCACCAGAATTCAGACCACACACCCACCATCTCCATGGACAGTGTCTAACACACTGCCAGTGAGCACAGGTGCTAACACTTGTTTAAATAGTAAAGGGACAGGCAGACGATTGGTCCAGCTCGATTGGAGCAACAGGTAGGTCTCCCACACATGGCAACAGGACTAAGGCCTCACTCAGACCTTTGCAGCATTGCCGCATGCTTGTTGTATGAATGCTGTGAGTGTCATGGCCGCCCCAATGCATTTCCAATGGAAGTCACATGGTTTGAGGACTACATTTTGGACTACAAGCTGTTGTATGGCTTTCGGCTGTGTTTCGACTGCGCCACTCCCCCTCATACAACACAAGTGTTGTGTCAGACCATGTGACTCCCATTGGAAATGCATTGGGGTAAGCTGTGTCACACCCTTTGTATACAGCAAGCATACAGCAATCTGTTGTAAAGGTCTGAGTGAGGCCCTAGACTGAAAGCTGATATGGCCTCACTCAGACCTTTACAGCGTTGTATGAATGTTATGAGTGTCATGGCCGCCCCAATGCATTTCCAATGGAGGTCACATGGTCTGTTGTATGGCTTTCAGCTGTGTTTCGACTGCCCCCTCCCCCTCACACAACACAAATGTTGTGTCAAACCATGTGACCTCCATTGGAAATGCATTGGGGCGGCCATGACACTACACAACATTCATCCAACAAGCATACAGCAATGCAGTAAAGGTCTGAGTGAGGCCTATCAGTGTTCCACTCTCCAACCATGAATGCATAGGCATATAGATAAGTATAATATATATATAATATAAAATATATATTTATATTACATTATTATCTTAACATAATACCATTATGTAACAATGCAGAATGTCCCATTTCAAGTTTTCAAATGTATACAAATCTTTGCGACACTTGTCAAATGGCCAAACTGTATATAGGGCTGAAGTGGTTACTGTATGTTTTGTAGTAATAATCAAAATCTACAAAGTACTCAAGTTTTCAAATAAATGTATCGTGGAGTAAAAGTACAGGAAACTGGAAACTGTAGTGGAAGTAGTGGAAACTGGAAACACTAAAGTACAAATACCTCAAAATTGTACTCAAGTTAGGTACAGTACAATACTTGTGTACTTGGTTACTTTCCACCACTGTATTAACATGTGTGCATATTTGATATGGGTATTAACATTAACATTGTGCACCGGGTGTCTGTGGTGGCCCCTGCAGGTGGACGCTCAGAGCTGGCAGGCTCTCCCCGGAGTACCCGGAGTCCCCGCATCCTCCATTACTCCACTTCGCTCCACTATGTCGACATGCTGCCCACCCCACCGCCCATACCCATAGACGACACCACGGACACGCACAGCCTCACCTCCGAGGAAGGGTGAGACATGTGCAGATTAATACACCTACAGCTCACAATTATGGAGGGTGGATTTACTGGATTATACAGTATGCGCACGGCCGCACACACACAGTGCACACACACAGTGCACACACACACACACACACACACACACACACACACACACACACACACACACACACACAAGACTCATCTTTCCGTCTTAACTGTCCATTGTTCACGATGTCCTGTATCCTGGCTTTTGCCAGACACATAACGTGGATTCACGTTCTGTGTCTGGCAAAAGCCAGGCTAGTTGTCCTGTACCTTGCACCTTTAAAACATCAGAATGCTGTTGACTGATCCATCTGGCACAGTCTATATGAAATTGAGCCACCTGTTTCCTTCAAGAAGGGAACATCAAAATGCTCATTTTGCTTCATTCAATAAAATCAAAACACGTTCCGAGGTCGAGTCTCAAGGCCAAGGATTCACGCAGGAGGCTTTCCCACATTGCTTGTACATTCCCGTCCAGGTCGGGACTCGGGAGATGAACTGCTCTGCTTGTGCGGGGAGGCAAAGGTTGTAGTATGTGAGGAAAAGAGATAACACTAACAGGAAAGTGGACCCGACTCCAAAAAATACAGAATCAGATTCAAAAACAGGAACACATGATCGAGGCAGCCTTGACTTGTACAACTAGAAGGGGAAGGTTAGGTAGCAGGTAGTCTCTCGAGACAGACTGTTGACTTTTCAAAGGAAAAGAGGGCACCTTTATTTTTTGACGATGGGTTGGTAAATCCTGTCGGGTATGTCATAAAAAACTACATTAATTCCCCAAAGAAGGCTGTTACCTGCCGAAACGTTGGTTTTCATTCATCTTTTTTTTTTGTGGCTTTCGCCTTTATTTTATATATTTTATGGAGGGAAAGACAGTAGGCTGACAGGAAATGGGATGGGGGGAAGACATGCAGTGAAGGCCGTTGGGATCGGGAGTCGAACCTGCGGCACACTGCCAGACTGGATTACCAGCCAAGGTGCCTGGACCACTGAGCCATGGCCCAGGCCGTTTTCATTCATCTTTGTCCAGAATAAAATATTGGCACTTGGGCTACCAGTGTGTGTGTGCGGCCACTTTATTGTCTTTTGAAGACCATCATTTGGATAAAACTAGGTGAACACACACCAGAGGTGGAAAGTAACTAATTACAATTATTTTTTTGAGTATATTCTCATTCTGGTTGTAGTTAATTTAGCTTATTCAATGTATTCATCTTCACTATAGGTCACAGACAACTGAGACAAGAGTCATTGATACTTCTTCTGGTGAAGAACCACATACTACTTTTGAATAATTGAGATAAAGTCATAATGTTCTCCAAATCTCCTGCATCCCACTCAGCTCCAGCCGGTCTACCAAGCTAACCGTGGATGTGGGGTCTGTTCGCTCGGCGTGTCCTGCATCAGGCCACCGTAGCCCCCCTGACACCCCCAGCACCATCGGTTGTCCCTCCTACAGCCACTTTTCCACTGCCTCTTACCGCATGTCACTGGACCGGGAGCAAGGGGCATCGATGACATCACAGGAAGTTTCCCAGTACCTCGAGCTCAGCCCTAAGAATGAGAGGCGTGGGTAAGGTCAACACAGAGGCCAGACTGGAATCTGAGATTTTCTTACTAACTGATTGGTTTTCAAACCTTTCGTGCCCAAAGCACATTAATGGGCAAGTCTAAATCTCAAGGCTGTATTCATTCATTCATGCCCAAAATAGAGATGTCAGGTTGAAAGTGGTTACATTCATAATTGTTCCCTTTTTTAGGATTTTATATAGGCCTACAATTTACAATTCAGGCATTTAGCAGACGCTCTTAACGGTGCCGGATATTAGCTGTACACAGACGGACGGAAGGACGGACACACACACGGTGCAAAACTCTCCCCATGCCTTCGGCCTGGTGGAGACAACAAAAAACAAAACATGCAGAAATAATGTGTGATTGTCACAAAATCTCACGGCACACCTACAGTATGTATGACAAACTGTTTGGGAACCACTGCAATAGCTCATGTAAACAAGCACACGTTTTTAAATGTAACCTACTAGAATTTCGCCGCCCTTCGGGCGGCTCATCCTAGTTCCGTTGCAGCGCAATGGGAAGAAGGAAATTGCGAGATTTGACAGACTCCACTTCATGTTTCAGCTGTGTTTTTAAACCCAGTATTGTGCCCTTCACATGTATTAACGGATGGGTATTATTATTATTTGTTGTATTTTATTTTCACATCAAAGCAAATTAAATAAAATTAAAATAAGCACACATGAAACTGCTTTTTACTGTTTTGGTTTACTTACAATAAGTTACTGTTTTTGGAAACCAAAAGATGTTGAGAATGGAGCAGAACATACTGTAGTATATTTTTGTGGGGACCTTGACTGCATTATAGTAGGCCTACAATCTTTTGGATTGCAGTGACCCCACATTGTTTCTTCGGGAACAATATTTGTAGTTACAATGAGGGCTACATGAGCCGAAGGGAGAGAAACACGTCGCCTCTCTCCAGTCCGTGCGTGGCTGAATAACAACGGATCGCATCGCTGACTGACATAAACGCACAGTTACAATTCAGAGGCACTTCAATAAGAAAACTCAACTAATAACGCTTGTGTGTGTTAATCTGCCCGATGCTGACGTTAGTATATAATGTTTAGATTGTTTTCCTCTTGTACATGCGTTTGTGGGCACAGTGGCAGGGGGTGAAAAGCCGATTTGTCCCATGGTGTGCACTGCGCAACTGTGCAGTGTAAAACATGCTGAAATCAAACCACACACACACACACACACACACACACAGTCACTCAGTCACAAATCCTCCACAGTGTGATTACGTGTCTGCAGTGACACTGATGCGAGGTTACAATGAGTCCGTGGTGTGGTGAGACTGGGAAAGGAATAATGCGCGGAAGACCTTGGCATCCGACTGCGCGCGTTGTGTCGATGAGATGGGCGCGTTGGGAAATACCGCACCGAAGCACACTCGCCTATTAGTTTGCATTGCATTTGCACAGTGCGCTCAGTGCGATATTTCCGAACGTGGCCGTTGTGTGTGTGTGGGTGTGTGTGTTGCGTGGGGATCGCCATGTGAGGGGGCTAGCCAATAAGGGCCCTGTGTTGCATGTGGAGAATTGTGTAGGTTAGTGTGTGTGGTGTAGCCGAACGGGGTGGTGAGAACATGAGGGGGATGTAGCACAGCAATCGGTGACCCCTACATTAAGCTGTGTTGCTCCCAAGATGCAGTGCAAATGCGTGTTGTAGCAACCGTAGCCAATGGGAAAACAGGATGCAGTGTTGCCAGGTCCGCGAATTGTAAGCGAGTTGTAAGTAGCGTGTTGAATGGCATTTTTTCTGGGGTTGTTTTCATAGACCTGGCAACAAATTAGGCGGGGGTGTCGGTGCTTGTGGCGTGTTTGTGTTTATTATTGATATTGATGTTGTTTGTGAGTGTGGACGGGAGGCGGCTGTAGTGGCAGTGCAATGCCAGTTTTTACGCGGGTGTTGTTGAGTGTGGAAGTGCGGCGCGACATGAGGAGATAGCCGTGGATCGACGCGGAGGGTAAGGCTGTGTCGTGTTAGTGTGTTGTTGCAGTGTGTGTTGCAGCGTGTTGCAGCGTGTCAGTGACGTAGTAGCTGGTGACTTTATTTTCCTGGCTTGGGCACACCTTTTGGGCACACCTTTTCAAATGTATAATAGATAGAGTATTTAATGACCATCCTGTCACACTCTGTCCCCTCAGTGCCCTGAAACAGCAGCCTCCCTCCACGTCGTGTCCCTTCTCCCCCACTATGGGCTACATCTGCGGTCCCCACCCCTCAGATCAGCTGGAGGATGACACTGCCGGCGCCGACGAACAGGAGGCCGCTCCGCCCGTGTCGCGCCGGGCCCGCATCCAGAGCACGCCTTCTTCCTGCTACAGCGAATGGGAGGGCTCGCTGTGGAACAGCTGGGGTTCAGTCATGGAGGGCGACATGGCCAGCGCCCGCACCAGCCTCATTAGCTCGGCCGACGGCTCCTACATGAACGATGCCAATTTCGCCCGCGTCCTGGCTGTGGCGGCAGAGTCCATGAGTGGAGCCTCCCTCTCAGGTAAAGACTTGTTTTTTTGTTTGTTTGAAAATGATTTATACAATTATTTTTTTTCTATAAAAAAAAATAGGATGTAGGAAAGGAAAATGGAATTTGTACTCAAGTCATGACCCATACAAATGTGTCTGACCCACTAATGGGTCCCGAACCAGTGTTTGGAACCAGTGCTCTAGCTAGCTCACCACCAGTAATAATGCTCAGCTGATTTTGTATCTTCAATACATGTTGAAGTTTTGAAAATGGCCTGTACAGTATGGCCACCATTGACATCCTATATGAGGCAAATATTTTCTAAATTTCATTATAGCATGTGACTTTTCACTGTCAAACTAGGGGGTTTTCATGATTCTGAATCCATTCCAAGCATTAGTTCTGCACAAAAACACTCATTGGGCTAAATTTGTGCTGACCTCATCACATTTGTTAAACAGCTATGGCCGTTTTTAGCCCAAGGAGCTTTCTTTCGTGGAAAACATGTCAGGTGGTCCACAGGGATTATTAGACCTCTTGTTTGTGTTGAATTTTCATCCTAGCATCCCTGCGCATCATAATATTCAGCAAACATTGGCAAAAATACTAAAAGTACTGTACATGGAGCATTGGGAACGAACAATTTCTGTGCCATGTGGCCCATAGGGCAGGAGATTTATGATATATTTTCTCTATTATTAAGGTTCTTTTTGCAATCAGTTTGTATTGGGGGTGGGGAGGGGGGCGGGGCAGGGGTCCCGAGACATGGCCAAAGCATTTCCGGGGGTCCCCAACCAAAAGAGAACCCCTGTCTTACACCACTGGTTCCCAAACACTGGGTTTTCAGTTTTTGGTTCTTACACTTTTGGTTTCAATTATTACAAAAAAAAACACATTTCACTTTTTTTTAAGCAACATGAATTCAAACAAATTCAATGATTTCACGAAGAAAAAATAATCATAAGAACTACATCTGAAAGTAGTAGTGAAAATGGCCGATCTACAAGCTTTGCGCGTTGGGAGCTTGTCGATCTGCTATTTTCACTAGTTTGGGATCACATTTCTCGTTCACATTTCTCGTTTGGCTCACGCGATGCGACGCATTGTGAGCTTGTAGATCGGCTATTTTTAAATGGACAAATGTATTGGGCTGAAATGGTTAATGTATGTTTTGTAATGATCAATAATAGGATAAAAAAAAGTACTGTAGTATACAGAAGAAACAATGCAGAAGGAAAAGAGCAAGGTGTATCAAGAAATACAAAATAAACAGTGCAAACAAGGATAAACAAAAACATATATATAGTCGATCAGTGCGTCATAATAAAGTGTATTACTGCGTCTCATCATCATAAGAAAAACAAGACAAATAAAGTTAACAGTGCAGAGCCAAACAAAAAAAAGTGTCCGTTGGTCAGTGCAAGAAAGCATGAGAAACCAGGTCATGCTTTGATTACCAAGCAAGGATCGAGGCATTGTGTCACATTTTTATAGCCTTTGGTATGACCCTTCCAGGAAATTGAACCCTGACCTCCCAATCTCAAGGGAGCTGGTCAGCCACGGGAAGTGAGCTTGTAGATATAGCTACAGTATAGGAAGGCTATTTGGGAAGAAAAGGAGGGGAAGTATAGAGTTCTGAGGGACACCTGTTAACGAGGTATACAGGGTTAAATGTACAGTTATATCGGTTGATTTAAAAATTTCCCTCTGTTGTAGACTTTTCTCCACCGGCATCGCCCCTCAGTGCCCTGTATCCTCCATTCAGTGGAGAAGGTGAGTCAGTCGGGGAACTGGACCCCATACCAGCGTGGGACTGGAACATGGCCTGGGTTGAGGAGATGGAGGCCCAGTACAGAGCCCATTACCACGGAACACGCAATACCACACCCTTTGACACCTAGGAACCAAGGCAGGACAGGGTCAACGACATGAGGAGACTGGAACAACCGTGACATCGTGAGAGTTGACCATCGTATGACAGTGTCCAGCACCGAAAATGGCAGATATACAATCGCAGCGTGTTCTGAGCTTGTAGTTCTGCCATTGTCAGCACGGGAAACAACTATATAAATTAGTCATTAGTGATTTATGGCTTAAAGACTGGTGGCTTTTTCCCCACAAATGTGTCCCAGTGGTGCAGACATAACAGCTGTATTTACTACATTTGAGATACAACTGGAACCGGATCCTCAGTGTTTCTGTGACACCTGCTCTACAGATATGAAACCTGCTGTTGTTCTACATTAGCTGCAATAAGACTTAAGCCTATTTACCTCAGAGCAGCACTACCACCTGCTATTTAACATCCTTCAGGCGACTTTCACTGTGTCTGTTCTCTGTGCAATGTGATCCTTCCCGTCTTCTCTTATTGGAGAAGAGAATAACGACAGTTCCTGTGGGAGGTGGCTGTAAAGGCAGAGGAACTCATGGCTGTGAGAAGTCATTTGGGGGGAAAGGTGTTTTCTTAAGGAAATACTTTACTCTATTAGCCTCTATGAGTACACATGAGCATCAGCTTGAAACACACAATATGCTGAATATTTTACATGGGCTGCTGTCCTACCAAATAGAGAATTTTATCATGGCAAATGTGTATATTTTATCAGTCAGTGTAAATATGCCACATAATGAAACATTATTTAAAGAATCTTACAACACATGCTCTCTTTTTGTTTAGTATTTCTACAGTCTATATTATTGTATTGCTTTGTCTGCATGTTTGGATATTATATACTGTTTTTTAATGTTTGATAAACGTACCAGTAAATGTTAGGCAAATCTAACTTTAAAGGCAGGGCAACAGATAATTTTAAATTCTGGATATTCAAATGTGCAAAAGAATTAACATACTCAAGTTCTAATATGGAATTCTAATAAATAAATATGATTTACATGTTACTAAAAGGGGTGTGAATAGTTAAATCTGCAGCACCCCCAGTTGAGCGATGTTGTGTGATGTCAGAAGTGGAAGAAGTCATATAACACTGGTAAAACTCACCTTAATTCCCTGAACAAATAAGATATAATATACATTTAATTTAACCTTTTACAATACTATAAAGGCTTCCACAGCATTGCAATATATCTGGATTTGAATGCTATATATTTACCATTTGTATTCATGCTAATATTAAGCTACAATAATGTGTACTGGGGATGTCATCACTGCGATTCCATTCTGCTAGCTGTAGTGTCACATTTTCAAAACTTCTCATTTAAGAATGATTATGAGAATATATCTATCATATGAGATTATGAGAATATATCAAACATCTGTTGCCCTACCTTCAAAAATGTGTAGCAACATTTGATTTGATAATGTGTTGTGGTGGTTTCTCAACCAACTAATTGAAAGCTTGAAAAACTTGAATTTTAGTCAGACTAAAAAAACAACAACCTTCGAATGTATTCATTTATTTCTTTGCTGGGTCTGTATGTTAGACCTGGTAGGCCTCATGAACTTTTTTTTAAACTGAGGAATAAGTAGGCTATAGTTTTATATTAAAAAGTGATGCAGTTTTCCCTTTTACAACTTTGTATGACTTAATGTGTGTGAAAGCTCTGACTTCATTGCAATCCAATGTAACACGTTTCATGGTTTGTAATACAGTAGGTTTCAATTTCAGCATGACATCAGTTGAGTACCACATGTCCTTCTGAGCTGAAGAATTATTATTCCCTGCCATATTAGGCTACATATTGCATGTGACTATATTTGAAGACAAAGTAGTTTCTACCACAGTGGCCTTGTTTAATAAAAATCTCTAACTGGATTAAGATGCTAAATCGCTGATGTCCCTCCTGACAACGGGGCTTTGGTTTGTATGAACCCTAAATTATTGAATCCCCATCATTTTACTGCTGTGGCAGTGGGATACGTGTCAATGGCAAAATACATTTACTATGATGTAAGTGCATGGGTGCCACAGCGTGTGGCCCCGGTGACGGCATGTGGCAGCCAAGTCTATGGACTTTTACAGAACAATTTATTCCGTACAAACTTTCAGGCCAACGACATCATACATGCATGATAAAAAGGTGCCGCTCAGCGCCCACTTCACAAAAGGGGCACTAGCACCTCCAACGATTGGCTTTGTAATTTGTATGTTCCACTTGTGACGTCGTGTGAGGCCAAGTCTGTGGACTTTTTATGACATTTGTTCTGTACAACATTTGAGGCGAAGTTAATGGCAAATGATGACACGTGAAGTACCCCCGTGATTTTCATCATACATGATTCATCGTGATAAAAGGCACTTCACACGAGTTATTTTAAGTTCTCAACAATCATTGGTCCGACTAGTACAATGGACTCATACCAGTCAACCACTTCAGCTGGCTTTATGTATGAAGGTGTTGCGTGATGAAAATAGCTATTCTACAAGTGCACATGTTGAAAATAAACTTAAATTGGATTTTTTTTTATGTTTACCTATAATGACTTGACCAAAATAGGATCGCCAGGTTTAAATTGGTTAACTTCATAACACATTCATGGCAATGCTGAAACAGTGCAATGTTATCGTTTTTGTCATGTAAATTTAAATTGCGGCATACCATCAAAACCTTCAGTAAAAGGGGATGTTCATGTACATTTCACCGATGAACTAGAAAGGAGAATGCAATATACTGGCTTTTCATTGGCTGTTCATGGTCCGCACACATATTTAACAATGAAATAAAATAAAACCTTTACCCCATTTCCCAGCCAATATAGCAATCATACAGGACAATAATGAGGCCCTCTATTCTAATTCTTCAAATTCCATTCCAAATCCCATGCCAGATGTTTTGCTACACCACCAAGGGCATATCACACTGGTCTCATTATAGCATCTATATTATTTTTGTTTTATTTTTTACTAATCTTACGTTAACTTAAGAGCATTGGTCACATTCATTCCTTCAACAACAGTAAGAATGGAAGGAAGCTGTTCGGTTATCTTTTCATGCGTGGCAACCGACCGGCCCAATTAAGACAGACCAGATTAATGACTAGATTAAAACTCAAACTGAATGAACCAAGTGTCTTAATGTTAGTTTATGACGAATTCAAACGTGCCTTTATGGCTTTTCATTAACAAACACATAATATGCTTAAACACTTCCCCAATGCAAGTAAAGTACAAGCTCAATTCCCTGGTACATGTGGCATTTTTACCCTGTCCTATTTGCTTTGTCTCTTGTTTCACTGTTTCAGTCTCAGATGGTAGAAGATTATATTGTTTTGCTCAAACTCACATTAAAACACCCTACACTGCCGTCTGTGACCTCTGTTCCTTTGCATTCACTTCCTAGTGAGATAGAACTACTAGATTTTATTTAGACTACAGTCATAAGCCCTATGTAGAGTTGGTTCAGTTGTACTTAGCTACTGTAGCATTAGTTAGTTAGATAAGTTAGGTTTTAGATGCAGAGGACTTTGTTGTATACATCTGCTTGGATTTACGGTGAGTGGCATGCTGCAAGCTCACAACGCGCTGCGACTTGGAGCTTGTAGATCTTCTATTTTCTGTGCACCATCATTCAACAAAATATAAATTAAGCTTACCAAGTTTGCAAATAATGGCCCATGGGCGTTTATATGGACGAGGGCGGTTATTTGGACGGGGCATTTATTACGCAAAATGGTGTCAGAGACCCTGGGCTGTTATTAGGTAGTGGGCGGCTATTTGAGTTGCACAATTTCAAATCTAAATTCAACAAAAGTCCATATATCCGTGTGTGTGGCATTTCGGGCCATCCCAGCATCCTAGGCAAGATCACCCACCGGTTCTGTTTTTATTTTATGTTTTTGTCTGTCCCTACACAGCCTATGTAGGACAACACTAAAAGGTATTGTGTTACACAATTTGCGCAGAGAAAGACATGTTTGTCGTTGGTGTGTCTTCAGGGAACCTGAATTTCTGAAACTCTTGTTGCAATGTTTACATTGATGAGGTTTTTCTCTAGTGTGGACTCGACGCAGATGTACATTCAGATTACTTGACTGAGAGAAACTTTTCCCACAGTGTTTACAGTGGAACGGTCTTTCTCCGGTGTGGAGACGCTGGTGTGTCTCCAGGGAACTTGAATAGCTGAAACTCTTGTCGCAATGTTTACATTGACATGTTTTTTCTCTGATGTGGACACGCTACTGGTGTGTCTTCAGGCGACTAGACCCACTGTAACTCTTGTCACAACATTTACAGTGAAAAGGTCGTTCTCCAGTGTGGACACGCATATGTGTTTTCACTTTTCAGGATACATAACCTGCTGTAACTCTTATTACAGTGTTTACAGTGGAACAGTCTTTCTCCAGTGTGGACACGTTGGTGTCTCTTCAGTTGAGCTGACTGACTGAAACTCTTGTCACAGTGTTTACAGTGGTAAGGTCTTTCTCCAGTGTGGACAACTGGACACGCTTGGTGTGTCTTTAGGTCAGCTGACCACATGAAACCTTTCACACAGTGTTTACAGTGGAACAGTCTTTCTCCAGTGTGGACACGTTGGTGTCTCTTCAGGTGAGCTGACTGAATTAAACTCTTGTCACAGTATTTACAGTGAAAAGGTATTTCTCCAGTGTGGACACTCTGGTGTCTCTTCAGGTTTCCTAAACTACTGAAACTCCTGTCACAGTGTTTACAGATGTGGGCTTTCTTTTCTGTGAAAATCAGCTGCTGTGTCTTAACTGAAGTGCCCTTGAACAAG